>NC_142026.1:60216986-60464486 GCF_982192425.1 Myodes glareolus | reverse complement strand
TCTTATACCAGTCAGAATAGCCAAAAACAAAAATACTGATGAAAACTTATGCTGGAGAGGCTGTGGATTAAAGGGAATACTCCTCCATTGCTGGTGAGAGTGCAAGCTGGTACAGCCACTTTGTCTGTCAGTGTGGTGATTTCTCAAATAATTAGGAAACAACTTTCCTCAAGACCCAGTAGTACCTCTTTTGTGTATATATCCAAAGGATACTCAATCATGCCACAAGGACATGTGTTTAACTATGTTCAAAGCAGTATTGTTTGTCATAGCTAGAACCTGAAAACAGCCTACATTCCCCTTTGTAACATGAAAAGCCCTGTTTGTTGGGGGTTTTCTTGTTCCGCCCCACCCCCCCAACTATTTAGTCCCAGAGAAAAATCACACACAGATCTCTTTAAGTTATAATGCTGATTGGCCCATTGGGTCAGGCTTCTTACTGGATAACTCTCACATCTTGATTAATCCATTTTTCTGATCTATTTTAGCCATATAGCTCAGTACCTTTTTCAGTGGGGTAGCTCACATCCTGCTGCTTCGGTGATCTGGGCAGGAGTGTGAGGAATCAACTTCCTCCTCCCCAGAATTCTCCTGTTCTCCTTGCATCATTTCTATTTCCTGTCTGGTTTTCCTGCCTAAACCTCCTGCCTGGCCAATCTGCGTTTATTTAAAACATGATTGACAGAATACAGACAATTCTCCTGCACCACTCCTTGATCAAAAAATGGATAAGGAAAATGTGGTACATTTATACGATGGAGTACTACAGAGCAGAAAAAACAATAACGACAGCTTGAAATTTGCAGGCAAATGGATGGAGCTATAGAACATCAGTTTAAGTGAGGTAACCCAGACCCAGAAAGACAAATATCATATGTACTCATTCCTAAGTGGTTTTAAAACATAAAGCATTGAAAACCAGCCTACAAATCACAGTACCAGAGAACCTAGACAACAATGAGGACACTAAGAGAAACATACATAGATCTAATCTACATGGAAAGTTGAAATAGACTAGATCTCCTGAGTAAAGTGGGACCAGGGGATTTGGGAGAGGCCTGAAGAGGAGGAGAGAGGCAGGGAGGGGAGCAGAGAAAAATATAGAGATCAATAAAACTCAATAAAACTATAAAAAATAAAAAAGATGTGAACCTCCACAGGAGCAGGCCCAAGGAAGTGACCTCTGCAGGAACAGGTACAAGGGAGCAGCCACCAAGGGAGCAAGCCGAGCCAGAGATCTCTGTGGGAGCAGGTCTGAGTCAGAGACTTCTGTGGGAGCAAGTCTGAGTCAGAAAACTCTATGGGAACAGGTCCAAGGCAGTGAACTTGGAACTCCATGGGAGCAGATACAAGTGAGTGACTCCCAATGGAGCAGGTCCGAGCCACAGACCTATACGGGGCTGGGTCCAAGACAGGGTCTCTCGAGAACAGGCCCAAGTCAGGGACATACATGGATCTAATCTACATGGGAAGGAGAAAAGACAAGATCTCCTGAGTAAATTGGGAGCATGAGGATCATAGGAGAGGGTAGAAGGGGACAGGGAAAGAAGGATGGGGAACAGAGAAAAATATATAGTTTAACAAAAACAATTTTAAAAAAATGAAAGGAGCCTGCAGGAGGCCAGGCAAACCAAAGGCTGGCCACTCTAGGGAGCAGAAGGTCTTGAGTTGCCCCGATTTCACATGGGTTGCAGGGACTTCAGCAGTATCCTTGAAGTCCTGGAACTGAGAGAGGACAAGACCCAGGGGAGCCTTAGGTTTAGAAGAAGCTTTTCCCATAGTGGAAATTACTTCATTTGTAACCACAACAAGGAAACTGATAACAAGCAAACAAAAACGCGGGTACATAAACTCGGCAGTTCCAGATGGGGAGATGCTGTGCATTGGATCATGTGACCCCACACCTGTCCCAAAGGGTCATAACCCTTTTGCCAGAGGAGGAATCGAAACTTCCCCTGTTTTCCTCTGGCTCAGAGATTAGAAGCCTGTCCACCAGATCACTTTTGAGCCCCAGATTGTCCAGACACTAGATACCAGATGAAACCCAGAAAGTTACCAACTGGTCAAAACAGTAAAGTCTGCCAGAGACTGGGGTGTCCCCCCAGGACCAGGTTTGCATGAGGTCCTGGATTCGGCAACAAAAATGTTAGGTCCACGGGGTGGGGCATGCAAAGGTGGGGGACAGACCACCAAAGTCTATTACACCAGAAGCAAACTTTATTCCAAGAAAAAAACAAAACAAAACAAAAATAAATTTCCATGGGGCACAAAAGGCTTATCAGCTAGCTGAGACCACAACCAGAGATGAACTTGTAAGGCTGTGGCAAAGGATGGTTTCTAAACTCCCCCTTTTTATATCAAGAAGCAATAAGCATTATCCATGAACAAAAGAATTTCAGGTGCACAGACACCCATGCAGGGAAAACATCCAAATCCATAAACATTGGTGAGAATAGTAATATTAAGCAAGAAGGTGTAGTTTCTAGCATATGTGCAGCTCTGGACTTGATCCCCAAACTCACAGCTCCACATGAACTGGGTTCAGTGGCACATGCCTGAAATTCCACCACTGAAGGTGAGGTCAGCAGGATCAAAGTCATCTTTGGCTTCATAGCAAGTTCCAGGCCAGTCTGGGCTAGAGACCCTGGATTAAAAAAAAAATGTGGTGATGACACAGGCCTTTAATCCTAGCACTCAGTAGGCAGAGGCAGGTGGATCTCTGTGAGTTCGATGCCAGCCTGATCTACGAGAGCTAGTTCCAGGACAGGTAGGGCTGTTAAACAGAAAAACTCTTTCTGGAAAAACCAAATAAACAGACAAAAAGGCAAAAAACGCTTCCAGATCATTCTAATGCACTGTCAAAGTTAAGATCCCCTTCTTTAAACTCAAATTTGCATTATAATACTTTCAAACAGGTAACTCTTTGTTTTCTGAAATGCAGTTTGTCCAAATTTCCAACTATCCCTGTAATCAATAGATTGAGTTCAGGTTCCTGAGGGTACCATTCATAGGCCCTCTAGCCTGGCCCTCTGCTCCTTGATCTGCAGTCAGTCCTAACCCATATTTTATGTCCTGAAGGACCCTTGTCTTCCTCTTCAGTCTCCTGAATTCTTCTCTGTGAGTTCAAAGACAACCAGCTCTATACAATTTCAGACTAGCCAGGGCTACATAATGAGATTCTGTTTCAAAGAAAGGAAGGAAGGAAGGAAGGGAGGAAGGAAGGAAGGAAGGAAGGAAGGAAGGAAGGAAGGAAGGAAGGAGCGAGCTCATGAATATTTATGTATGTATCTGAATACTGGAAACCTACAGGTTCTGAGATAAGGGTAACTTAGTGATGATGAGAGTTGTGGTGGCCTTTAGATGCAGCACAAACTGAAAGGTCCCATTGCTAGGCTCCTTCATTTTCATTATTATAGTTCAGGGGTCCCTAGAGGCAATTTGTAGGTTGTTACTCATGGTTGCTTGGTTAAAGTTTCTTGCTATCAAGATACTGCATGACCTTTAATCTTTATTTTTGTGCCTTGCTCATCACTAAAATGACAAACCCTTTTGAATGGAATGGAATGCTTGGTACTCTAAAGAATCAAACTGAGATTTTTCTCTTTCCTTGAATATAAAACAGTAAAGAAGTGACATACTGGAAGGGGAATGTAACCCAACCCATTGAGAAGGGAGAGGAGTAAGCTCCTAAGGGCGAGGGCTCACCTCTGTTCTCAGACAACATCATAATTTCTAGTAAGTACAGTTCCTTAATTGTTCTTAACTTAGGTATCCTGAATGGCAACCTTTTTACTAATCCCGTTCTGGCACAGGGGATGTGTACATAAGTGAGTCAGTTCTCTCTTTAACTCCTTTCTGCCTCCTCCACTCCTTAGGTCTATGAAAGTGAGGTCATAGGGACAGCTGAGAAGGAAGTCAGGAGCCAAGAGGCATGGAAAGGGACAGGAGGGGCTGCCATTGTTCAGGCCACAAACCTGATTTTGGAGTCTCATTTTCCTTGTGATTGTTCCAGGAACTCTCCCTCTTTCTGCTTCCTTATTGCATTTCTTCATGGTGCATATGCTTTATGGTCAGAGAATGACTGTGCAAATAACAATTCAGTAAAAATGACGTCTTATAAGGGCAGGGAACCTGGCCCTACATTTTCCTAAAAAAGACTAACCATTCATGAACACAGGTTAAAGAAGGGCCTGAAATTGTGCAGGTGGTGTTAGGAGGCAGGTGTTTGTCAAATCTGGAAGGGGGGGGGGGCAAAAATCATTCTGGAATATGGATTTTCTTTAGGAGACTACAGAAAATTTTAAGATTCCCTCTGCCCAGATTGAGTGAAGATGAAGTAAAATTACAGAATTTGTTCACATTGGGCACATTGCTTACCTCCCCCATCTTGACTTTTTCAGGCTGTAAAATGGGCATGACAACAGATCCTCTTGAGAAGCCTGCAGTTTTATGCAAAGTCTTAGGCAGTAACTGCACACAATGGGGCTGGCTGTGAGCTGTTGTGACATCTGCAGTTCCTTGCAAAGTCTTAAACAGTAACTGCACAGAGTGGGGCTGGCTGTGAGCCATTGTGGTTATGGGAACAGCAAAGCTGCCAGCCCGGGTGTCTAGGCTGGAATGGTTGCTTGCAGCTGGACATTGGCGGGGCAGTTGGGGTAGAAATGGTTCAGGGAGGTGGACGTTCCAGATCTCACTAGGCAGTTCTAGAAAAATACCTTTGCTAAAAGGAGATTGTGAGGGGTGTGGAAACAGTTGTAATCTCCTGGAGGTCTTGGTGTATACCCTGAAATCATATATTCTTGTCAGGCCTAGACACAGGTTTCAGGGAATGCCCTGCAAAGACCATTCATCTGGCAAAGAGAATTCATTATTGGGGCCAGGGTCATTATTTTTATCTTTGTAATGTCCTCATTTATAAGGTATAAAGAGAAGGACTGAAGAAGGCTCCAATAAGGAAATGGATGTGTGCACCAGAACAGGTTTGGGGCTGGTGTATGTAAGCAGAGGGAGCATGTGTTTTATTTGAACATAAAAAGGACTTCTCAAAGCTGGATTCCCTCATATAAACACACTGGGCAACCTGAGATGACAGCAGACTCTCTGGAGAAAACACTGGAGCAGAGTCAGAACAGAAGGGAGCACGCAGGACTGTGCCTCATGGCAGGGTAGGCCAAGGATGTCGCTTAAGGCAATGGAGAAAAGGCCAGGAGAGAGAGAACTGGATAGCTAGAGGAGAGGACTACAAGGATGCTTTTGGGGGGCGATCGCAGCCCAGGCAAGTGCATGGCTGTATTTGTTCTCTTCCTGTCACCTTCTGATGCAGTAAGAATGACCCTTGTGCTACAGATGAGATGGAGGTAAAGGTGCTGCTCAGGGTAGTCCGGCCACAGCTACAGAGTGTTGCCTCCAAGTCTGTTCTCTTTCTCTACCAGTCAGTCAAGTGAAAGGTAGAGGAGGAAAGCATATGAGTTTATGCCCCTGGTGAAGATTAGAAAGGGTACCGTGGGGTCGGCAGTGGTGGTGGAGGCCTTTAAGCCCAGCACTTGGGACGTAGAGGCAGAGACAGGCAAATCTCTGTGACTTCCCCATCAGCCTGGTCTAGAGTGAGTTCCAGGACAGCCAAGGCTACAAAATAGAACCCTATCTTCAAACAATACAGCAACAGCAACAAGAAAGACAGGATATTTGTGTTAGGTACAATAATGGCTGCATAATATACACAAGCCATTGGAACCTGGGAACGCTGTCTGTCTGGTGAGTAGGAAATTTCAAATGCAATGAAGTCTGTATCTTGGGACAGAAATCTCCCTGGATACATCAGTGGTTCAAATGAAGTTAAGAGGGTCTCTGAAAGTACGTCAGGGACAGATGAGAAAGCATAAGGAATTGTCTGCCGCCTGTCCCTGACACTGAAAATTGAAGGAGCTATGGGCCAAGGTACTCAGAAAGCTCCAGGAGCTGTAGCAGGCAGAGTCAGATTCACCCCTCAACCTGCAAAGTTTTCTTAAAATTCTTCTTGAAGCCTTGATTTTGCCCTAGAGACTCACTTGAAACTGTAAGAACTGGGGAATGAATACCTGTAGTCTTCGTGTTCCAGGGGTTAGCATATGGGAATAGTTGTTTCCTCTTCTGATTTTATATTTGGTTCCCATCATGTTGTAAGTAGAGATGTGTTCAGTGCACCTCAGGAACATCTCCTGGGTCTCTGAAAGTCATCGTTTGGTGATAGGAATGAGTTCAAAGAGCCAGAAGAAGACTGTGGCAGGTGGAGGAGGGGAGGCCTTCGTCCTTACTTAAGTAGATCTTGCCTGTCTGAATGAATGTCATCAAAGAAAATGATCTGTAGCTTTTTGTCGGGTGAACTGACATGCTATAGCAACCTGGAGTCAATGTCCAGTGGCTTTGCACTTGCTGGCATGGGAGGAAGTTCTGAAATCCTGGTTCGGGCTCAGCCTCTTGTGCTCCCCCCAGACTGTCTCCTGCATTGCTGAGGTAGGCAGGCACCCAGTCTCCAGACAGGCTCCTCCCAGTTTGCTGAGGTTTGCAGCTCAGGGCTGTTGTTGTTGTTGCCTTTCCCTGGCAAGTAAGGCAGTGATAAAACAACCTCTCTAAAAGCTCCTGCTGATGGAGCTGTCCAGTTCCTTGATGCTCCATTGACTCCTCTGTCCTCCAGGAAGCCACACCTTTCCCAGTTTTCCGAGATCCTGAGAGACTCACAAAGCCATGTAGGGCACTAAGTGAGGGAAAATAAACCCAAATCCTGCAAAACCAGGGTAGTGGGTAGGGATGGGGCAAGTGAATAGAGCCTGTTGTGATTGCTCTCTTCTTAAAGGACCCAGCCTTTTCTCCCCTCCTCCTACCTCCGCTCTTACAGTTCATGGCTTTGGGCACAAAGAAACTGGTTTTCTAGCTCCTGCTATGGTTTGGTCCCACAAACGGAGATGATGGGATATTTTTTTTTTCAGTGTCAAAAGCCCTCATGTCTGGCCCTGAAGCAGTGCCAAAGCTCACTTCTTCCTGTTCTGTTCCTCTGGGCCAGCTCCCTCTGCAGGTGTGGGGGTGGGGTGAAGTGTCCAGTCAAAGGGAAAACTGTGGGGACCCTGACCTTTGTGCAGAGGAGAGTCATTCAGGCTGTTGGCAGATGAAACAAGAGCTGGGGGTCAGGACCTGGCCTGCTGAGTTCTGACCTTGAATTGAGTAAATTTCCCTCTCCAGGCCTTAGCTGTGACTTCTTTAAGATGAGACTGAAGATGAACTCTGGACTCAGAGCGTGACTGCGTGACTGTCAGTGATGTTTGCTCTTCCTCAGTGAGATGTGTGTATCCTCCTGAGCCCGAGGCCCAACCCTCAGTCATGTGCAGCCAATGGGCTCCCTTGTAAGAGGATGGAATGATACTTTTGGACAGGTCTTATTCTGGACCTCTTAGGTGGGTTCCTGCCAAATTGTGGAAATCCCAACTCCCAATTCTGATGCTTTGGAGGCGTTTGGACTCTTATGAGTGGGGAATCATCAGGGGCTTTAAGTAGGAAGTGGCCACTTGATCTGTTTCTCGGGACATTATGGTAGCTGTGTTCTACAGACAGTCCACCTGAGAGATAGCTCCCAGCCAGGAGGACTAGAAGCCATGAAGCAGAGGGGATGGTGAGGGCCATTTGGGAATTGGCAAGTCTTAGTGACTAAGAAGGAAAGAAGAGACTGTCACAGGGAAAGGGCTAATGGTGTCTCTGAGCTGTCTGCTTTACTCTCAGGGGTGTATCAGACAAGGACAAGGGTTTGGATGCCTGGGACTGAGATGTGAACCGAGTTTGGCTTATATTGGATGGGGAACCTATGGACTCTCTAGCCACAGAGCTGCCAGGCAGCCAGGAGAGACCCATGCTCTAAGAGGCTGAGGGAGAAAAGGGTGAGCGCAGAGGGTCTCTGGTTTTATGGAAATTGCAGGCTTGTCCCCAGTCATAAGACAGTGGCTGTGTGCCTGTCCCAACCATTTCTTTAGTGATTTAGAGTGATTTGTTTTAGGAATATGACCAGATATTCTTAGCCTGACATCACAGATAAATTACCTTGGAGAAGCAGGGAGAGGATGAGAGGAGGGTCGAAAAAAAATAAATAAATAACCAGATGTTCTAGAAAAAAAGTAACAAGGAAGAGAAGATGAAAATACATACTATAAAAATTTTAATGTTATTTATAAATCATAAAGTCCAATGTAAATTTGATAGCTCTGTTGAGAACACAGTGTCCATGAGTCAGATCCAGGTGGGGTGTGGCTAGGAGGACAAAGGAAAGTCCCTTAGAAGGATGATGCTGAGCTCTGCAAAGGTTCCTTGCCCTCATCACTTGGTTCATTTGCCCTCCTGTGGAATGAGCTTCATAGATTCACATTACTGCATCAAACAGTCAACAGATGTGTGCACAGCACATGCCTACTGGACACTGTGCTACACTCCATGATCTCATGTGGTCCTCTCAATGACAAAAGGACATTTGATGAGCTTCAGTGTACAGAGAAGGGGACTAAGACAATCATTCGCCGAGGCCTCACAGTTGGTGTGCTCTAGTCAGAGCCTGATGTCAGGCTGTCTCTCAATAGTTGTACATGGTTTGGCAGTTCTACATTTAAGTGCTTCCTTTTAAAATAGGACAGGTGGGGTGCAATATGGGTGCAACAAGTGTGTAAGTGTGTGTGTGTTTGTGTGTGTGTATGTGTGTGTGTGTGTGTGTGTGAGAGAGAGAGAGAGAGAGAGAGAGAGAGAGAGAGAAAGAGAGAGAGGGAGAGAGAGAGAGAGAGAGAGAGAGAGAGAGAGAGAGAGAGTCCTATTGATGATAGGAAAGACTTCTCCAAGAATGGGGCTCACGTTTGTAAAAACTGAGATCTGTGGGTGTTGCCTTGCACCAGCTGAAGGCAGGGCTCCTCAAACACTGATGTTTGAGACCCACTGAGCTGGCTGACTGGGCTGGAGAAGGCAGTGGGATCTGGGTTTCTTGGGTCTTATTCCTCTGTGAAGTCACCAAGAGAGTCAGTGCTTTGAATGACTGGGCTCTTTCAGGGGTTCAGGCACTTAGTGGGGGGACCCTGCAGGACCCTCCAGATTTCATCTCTCATTCTTACTTCCATTTCACCCTTCCCTCTTCCGCTCTTTCCTGCTCTGTGCTTTGTGGGCCGTCTCACTTCTCTGCTTGTCCTTATCACCTGTATAGAAACAAATGTGGGGGAGGGAGAGAAACCATCTCATACAGGGCTTGGTGTTCAGTGCTGGGTTCCAGGGACACGCCTTTCAGTGGGTTTTTCTGGGCTCCTCTGCACTGGTGTGGAGTTATATAAGAAGCTTAGCTGCTTCTCAGCATAGACACTGCAGAAGGTAGTAGACAGGGAACAGTGACATTGCAGCCAGACATGTAAAGCAGAGAGGCTGTCGGGGTAACCACAGGCTGTGTTCCCGTGGTCCCTGGTCAGGCAGTGCAGAAGAGCAGGAGGAATGAGACATCTTTTCCCTGCTGCCTTGTCCAGTAGCAGTTTGGAGGACAAAGGAGTTCTTTCCCCCCTTGGATGAGGACACTATCTTATGCAGTTTATTTTCTGGGTGTGATCCAGAAGGAAAGGGATGCCTGCTTCCATGTCAGATGAGCTACCGATTTCCTTTGCCACCACACCAGTCCCTCCTCTGTAAATGGTTGGATCTGGGGATCTACTGGAGCGAATGTTTGTGTTCATCTTAGTTCTCCAGTTCACATGCTGTGCTTAGCTGTAAGTAGGCAGGGGCAAGGAGTGTGGTGTCTGAAAGTTGTTTCTGTCCCAGGTGCTGCCTAACTTTGATGAGAAGATTGAGCTCTGTTAATGTTTGTGACTCTTTGAACAGCTCTGCCTCTGTGAACTGAAAATGACCTTTCTGGTGTGCTGAGGTGTCTCCAGAGGTGGATGGGGCCACTGTCCCTGAGAAAGGAGTCACCATTGAATGTTCCCCACCAAAGTACAGACTCCTGATGTTTGGTAAACACAGGACCTGCCTTGCTGTCCTTGGGATGAAGCACTTGGTTTCCAGAGTGGTTTGTGATAGGTTTTTAAATTTCTTGGCCTGTGGTTTCCCAAAAGATGCATCAGGAGGTTCTTCTCACTGTCACCATGGCCTCTGATTCATATTTTTCCTTCCCTTTGAGTCCGGTAAAGATACCAGGTTCCCAACACTCCAGCACATTGAAATTGTCTATTGCACTTTTTTGAGTTGGCTAATATTTCTGGGGAGCTCTCATAACATATATGTGAACCCTCATAGTATCCTAATGTCTTCTACATCACAGCCACTTAAGGGTTTAAGGGGTGTCTAGGTGTTTGCGGGATAGTCAGGGTGTGGGTCAGTGGCAGTTGAGGTGGAGAGGAAATGATTCAGGAGCTATTTCTGTATTTTTGTGCAATTTCCTGATAACTTGCAGTGGTAGAGGCTGATGTTCATAATTTCCTTGTCAAACTGCAATCTACCTTGTTTCTTCTTGGGTGTGTATTATGGGAAGCACCAGGAAGGTTGAGCTGAAATACCCAGACCTTCCTGAACATTCTGAAAACTCAGAAACTGGGTGTTAACTGTTCTGATCTCACTACCTGTAGGTCTGGGAGTAGGAAGTAGAGGATTTGACAGTTTCTGTGGCAGAAGGAAGATTGGACAAACAGAAAAGGAGTTGGATCTGTGCTTTGTTTCCATGTTCTTAATAGTTAGGCATACCAATCTTTAAAAATTAGTTTTCCTAGGGACAGGGGAGATGACTCGGTGATTCAGGGCACTTGCTGCTCTTGTAGAGACCTGGGTTAGAGTCTCAGCACCACCTGGTGACCCACGACCATCCACAGCCCGTTTCAGGGGTCTGTGGCAAAAGTCTCATAAACATAAGCTAAATTAAATAAATATAATTTAAAAAAAGTTTAACTAGTGCTGGGAATGTCATCAGTGATTAGAGTACTTGCCTAACATGCATAGGTTCTTAGGTTTGACCCCAACTCCACCATAAAGTCAAAGTTGTTACCTTGAACCTTGAAGGATAACCTGGTGCTATGTTTTGTTTTATTTTTCTGATATTCTTGCACTGAGCCCTCTCTTCTTTGTAATTTGGGAGGTCACCTGGCAAAGAGGTGTTAATTCAGTCTACGTGACAGAGCAGACATAGGTAGGAAAACGTGACAAAATGGGCATAGAAAGTTGTGGACGTGACCAGAGTCAGTCTCCTTGTTACCTAGGAAACAGAATGCTAATGAATTTCCTCCTCAGCTTACATTTTGGTATAAAATATTTGGAGAATAAATGCAGGTGAATTTTCAGAATGTAAACTCAGGATTTCATGAGGAATCCCTAAAAGCTCCCACCCGATAAAAGCATGTGAGTTGTGTCTTTATTCCCACATTTCTACTCTGGATCAAAAAATAATTTCTTTTGGGGTTGGACCCCGACATAGTGGTAACCAACATGGGGTTGATCATAGAACCCTAAAATACACCAGAAAAGTAACCAGACATACAGAGGAGAACGTGAGAAACCAATAAGAAATTTGCACCTCAGGCGGATACATGAGTAATGAGTTTTCAAAAATAAAAAATAAAATTTAAAGAAGCATAAAAATGAAAAAAATCAAGAGTAAAAATTTGTAAACAATAATCATTTATGTATGTTGATAACTAAAAACAGTTAAAATAAAGCAAAAACAACGGCAGAGATATTTAGAGTCTGGAAGCATGGTGTTCACGGAGATACAGCTTTCATTACTGCTGAATAGGTAAAATAAATAAATAAAAATGTACCTTTTAACTAGTGATCATAGGTTACCGCTGAGATCACTGCAGTTCCATGTATATGCGCTGTTGCTGAATTTTAACTCACAGGCAGAGACTCCAGCTAAATGTAATAAACCTACACAGTGGAGCCAAAAAGGCAAGGAGGAGACAGAATAAATTTAGAGAATAAATTTAACCCCCACAGTCAGCAGCCCAGAGTCAGTCATGATAACAGAGGAGAGGGTTCAGGAGTTCTCCTAATTTTATGATTATAAAATAAAATTAAAAAACATAATAAAACTGGCACGGCTACACCCTCCAGAGCTTGTGACAGCGCACTACTATCTTAGAGCAGCCACGATGGCAGACACCAGAGAGCCTGTAAATGTATCAGCCACTGAACTCTGATGGGACTTTTCAACTTAGAAAGCATGGCCTATGCCCAGGAAAACGAAAAATAAAAAACAACACTGCCTGATCCCTAATACAGCAAAAAGACAAAGAGAGAGAAAGAGAGAGAGAGAGAGAGAGAGAGAGAGAGAGAGGAGAGAGCCTGTCCTGCCCCCTGCCATGCAGTCCAGCTTCAGCAAGGAGCTGACAGACAGGTTTTTTTTAAAAAAAAAAGCAGCCTCAAAAACTACAGTTTCAGGACAGTTAAAGGTCTATAAAAAATAAACAGGTTAAATATGCTCTTTTTGACATTTCACAATTTTGATTCTTTGTCAAAAATCTGCTGTTCATAGGTGTATGGATTGATATTGGTTCCTTTGGTCTTCATATCTGTTTTTATGCCAATATCAAGCTGTTTTCAGTACTGTGAATCTGTAAGAAAGTTTAAAGTTAGAGATTGTGACATAAAACAAAAGTTCCTTTATTGTTTAGGATTTTTTAGACTATCCTAGGTTTTTGTTTTTCTTATAAAGTTGAGAATTGTTCTTTCGACGCCTGTAAAAAATTTTGCTATAATTTTAGTGGGCATTTACATTAAATCTGTTGATTGTTTTCGGTAAGATTGTCATTTTTGTTATGTTGATTCTACCTTCACAGAAAATATTTAAAAAGGATTGTGCAATGAGACCCTCTCCATATGGAATGATACTCTTTATTCAGCCTTTGCCAGGTGGTGGGCTTGCTCATTGCTGCTCACTCCCTGCATCCATGGGATGGTGTTTAACATCAGCGGAGGATTTTGTGTAATGGCTCAGCTATTCCCCAATATGAAATACTATGAGGAGACACAGATGGAGTTGGCCCTGTCCCTAATGCTCCACAGAACAAAATGGGCTATAGGGGCGACCACAGTTCTACTCTTCTTCCTGGTAGGGCTAGGCATAGCTGGGGCAACATGGGTTGGCACTGTGGCCTTGATTTTTTTTTTATTGATTTATATTGAGCTCTACATTTTTCTCTGCTCCCGTCCCTGCCTCTCCCCTTCCCCACTTCAACCCTCCCCCAAGGTCCCCATGCTCCCAATTTACTCAGGAAATCTTGTCTTTCCTACTTTCTACTTCTCATGTAGATTATTAGATCTACGTAAGTCTCTCTTAGTGTACTCATTGTTGTCTAAGTTCTCTGGGATTGTGGTTTGTAGGCTGGCTTTCTTTGCTTTAGGTTTAAAAGCCACCTAGGAGTGAATACATGTGATAATTATCTTTCTGTGTCTCAGTTACCTCAATCAAGTGGCCTTGATTCTTAAAGACAAAAATTATCAGTCTCTTCAGTTGGCCATTAATTTGGAATGCTGTTTTTAAGTAAATCATTCAGGGGTAATCAGAGATTCCATGACTTTGTTGAGAAAATGGATCAGATAAAGAATGTGCGGAAACTGGATGGTATGAAAACTTGTTCAACTGGCTTCCCTGGATAACTACTTTCAGCCCTGCTTTCAGCCCTAGCAGGATCCCTAATGATCTCGCTTCTTCTCACCTTTGGTTCCTGCCTCTTCAATAGATTAACTGCCTTTGTCTGAGAGCAGGTCAGCAGCATTCAGCTAATGATCTTAGGTCACACTATCATCCCCATGAGCTCCTGAACAGACAGGACCCATAATTGAGTCCTCTGTCATTGGTGCATAAGAAATAGGAAATGTAAGACCCATGGCAGCTTAGCTATACTGCTGCCATGACAAGCTCAACGGAAACAGGTCATAGAAGTAGCCCTATGTTTCAGTTTACTCTAAGACAACACCCAGTTCTAGGAAAGACCACCCAGGCATGGGCCACTTAATATTCAGTTCCAACTGTTATAGATAAGATCACCAGATGTCCCTAAGCCTAGTACATACCTATTCCCTTTTACCAAGACACCTCTAGTCAAATGTCAATCAATCAAGTGTCCCAAAAGTTGGAAACCCCCTCACCCCAGCCTTTACTATGATAAAAACCCTACCCAACTGGGCTCGATGCTCTCCAGTTGAACCACTGCGCTGGAACAGACAAGAGAGTCCAAGCTCAAGCTTGAATAGAGGCTCTTTGCTTTTGAATTTGGATTTGGATTCCTTGGTGATCTTTGGGGGATCTTGAGACTTGGGCATAACAAATCCACCTGCCTCTGCCTCGTGAGTGCTAAGATGCTTGTCTAATGTATATTTTCGATACTTTTGTCAGAAATAAGGCTGCTATAACTGTGTCCATTCATTCGTGACTCTTCTGTTGTGTTTATTTACTTTGCCTTTCTACTTTTGTGCTAGTACCATGTTCTCTTTGTTACTCTGGCTTTGTTGCATAGTTTGAGATCAAGTAATGTGATTCCTGTGGGTTTAGGATTGCTTTGGCTATTTAGATCTCTTGTACTTCGCTATGAACCCCAGGATAAACAAACAAACAAAAAAACCCTTGTTTTTGTTTTGTTTTTTGTTTTATTCTATGAAGAATATTGTACCAATTTTGATGATTTTTGAATTGAATGTGTAAACCAGAACCAAGAGCAAATTCAAATTCCAGTCCCTTCCCTTTCCTTCCTGTGGGTCTTCTCTATCCAAATTTCTTGCTTCTCTATGACCAATTCCAATTAGGTAGTGGCTGACTCCTTCCACTGATTCATGGTATACCTTTATTGGGCAGTCTTGGTAGTGTTACAGTGTGATCAAAATATCCCACAACACTGGCCTTGGTAGCTGAAAGGGTACCAAGGCTTTTGGGGACTGCAAGAGTTACCACAGTCACATGACATGGCAAGATCTTAATAGAATTATTAAGCCAAGACACAAAATGACTACCTCTGCATAGGAACCAGAGACAGCAATGATTTGAGCTGAGATGGTGGAAAAATACAGCAACTGTGGTTGAGTCATTGAAAGTGGGGTTAGGGAAACTGTAAAACTTACATCTGGACTTAAGTAAAGGCCAGGGCTTTAGTAACTTTCTATTTGCCTTTAATGTTTATGAATTGAAGAGGAAGGTCAAAATTAAGGCTGGTGGGAATGTGATGGGAACAGCATACTTGTTAAGTTGCCTCCTGTTGTTTAGGGACAATGAATGACTTTGGAGAAAGATTGTAGACCAGGCTATCCTCGAATTCACAGAGATCCACCTATCTCTGCCTCCTGGGCACCACCACCACCCAGGAGGTCTCTGGTTTGGTGGAAAGGGGTGGCAGGCAACTGTCCAGGTAAGGAGCAATAAGTAAGGAGAGGGGTTAGGAACAGGAGCATTCTCTCTGCCAAAGGCCCATTGGCTTAAACAGCACTTCTCCTGGAGGAATAAGCAGAGTCCTTCTTCTTCTGTGGTGAGGAGGTCTAGTCTTCTGTGGTTTTGCAAGCAACATCATGGCAGTGAGAGAGATGATCTAACCCTGAGGAGTAAGGATGGTTTGCATGTTGGGGGTCTTTGATTAACTGATACCCAAACCAGCAGAAGAGTTTGTGCACTGAGGTTGGGGTCTGAATCAGGAGGTATAAGAACCAGAGGAATAGAAGATGGGAGTTGTCTTGAGAGGCAAGGTTTAACTGAGAAGAATACAAAGAGGTCAATCCCTGGGAGGCTTGGGAGAAAGGAGAAAGAATGAGGAAAAGGAGAGAAAACAGGAGAGATGAGGTTCACTCATCTTGCATTCCTTCAGAGATGGAGGTAGACGGGTGATCTTCTTGATTTTCAGGGAGAGAGGTCCTGTTGGGGTTGCTGAGTAGAGTGAAGTTTCATTCTTGGGAGACACTGTAAAGGGTTTAAGGTTGGGTAGATGAATCCAGCTGGGGAATTGAATGGTCTTGGCGTTAGTGGAGGTGGTTAGGACCACTCTGAAGGGGCCCTTTCCTATGTGGGGAAGGGGTGATGGCATTGGTGGAGGATAGGGAGAAGAGGACTAAATCTCAGATGTTAATTGGAGAGGGACAGGAGTCTGAGTGTGGCTGCAGTATGCTGTGGTCTGTAGCAGGGAGTGGAGATGACAGAGTAAGGGAATGAGTAAGTGGGGAGGAAGAGGTGATGGTTGGGGTGAAGGACCTGGGGTCAGGATCATGGTGGCCCATACATGAGCTCAAAATGAAAGACAGAAAGAGGCCATTTGGGGACAGGCTATTAACTTGAGAATGGTGTATTACCTAGTCAAGGTTCAGCTTCTGAGAGTTTAATAAGTGTGTTTTTGAAAGAATGATTAACTTGTTTGATGTTGACTGAGAACTAGAGATAGTATGGCATATGGAGATGCTAAGGGGCACTAAGAGCTTTGAGAAGATTGGGAAATTCAGACCCATTATTTGATTGGAGGGAAATCAGGACTCCAAAGTGAAGGATGATCTCTTAGAGAAGGTCCAAGACTGTTTGTACCCTTTTGTTTGTGGGGAAACACCTCTATTCATCCTGAGAAGGCATTCACCAAGACCAAGAAGTACTTGATTTATTTGATGGTGGGCATAGGTGTAAAGTCAAGTTGTCAGTCAGTTCCTGAGAGAGATCCCCTGCCCTGGTGAGTAGGAAAAAGGGGGCGCATAGTAACTGGAGGTGAAGTTAGATATTTGACAGATCTTTCAAGAGGCAGTGTTGATATTTAAGGAAGTCAAATCCTCAGAGGTGGACTGTACATGGGTCTTAATGAGTTGAAATACACCTAGCTATTTGGATGAAAGAGTTGGGGTATATAGGATAGAATTTGTTGAGTGTCAGGAAATAGGTGAAAATGTGGGTTTTAAGGCGAGATTGTCCTGTGGTGGGTGAGATAGATCTGGGCCTCCAAGGTTTGTGGCTCTAGCTGCCTCATAGGTTGGATTTTCCTTAGAGAGGTGATGGAACTGTTAGTCTTCAGCAGTGGATAATTCTTATGGCCATGGGGGGATTAGAGGTCTTTAACATGGCCATGATTTGATATGAGTTGGCTATTGATCCTCCCTTTGTTGGCAGTAGTCCATGCCCCTTCCAGATGGCTGTGTGACAGAAGAATGTAAAAAACGTACTTGGGGTCCATATAAAGGTTTAGGGATTGTCCCTGTGTTAGCTGAAAACACGGGCAAGGGATGTTAGTTTGGCCTGTTGATTTGTGGTCTGTGCTGGGAGGACCTATGCCCCTATCACCTTGGTGTTTGAGACAGTGGTGTATGTGGCTTTTCAGATGCCCCTGTGTAAGAAGAAGCTGCCTACTGTGTACCAGGTGTGGGTGGCCTGAGGTAATGTGCCCTCATGTGTGTGTCAAGGAAGAGGTAGCAGTTCTTCTAGAGTTTCGTTGCAAGAATGAGGTGGGAATATCTCTGGATTCACTGAAGGACAAGGTTTGAGAACTTGAGGGGCCGGCATAGTTGGAAGGGAAGTGTGATATCATCTGTTAGTGCGACCTGAGGAGAGAGAAATTGGGAAGGAGGTAGTGTTTGGAGACCTTTGTATGTTAGATAAGCTAGGTTATGAGAAGAGAAGAGAGCAGGAGGAGAGCCAAGGTGAGTTTTCTGATTCACAATTAGAAGATAGAGAGCATGTGGGCATGGTGCCCAGTTTTGGGTGGTAAGGTCTTTAGTCTTTTTTTTTTATATAAGCATGTATTACCAGTTGGTGGACCATGAACCTGAGGGCATATGCCTCCTATTTTGTGGTATATGTAGAGAAGGGACAGTTTAGGCCTGGAAGGGGGAGTGCTGAGGTATGGAGGAGGGCCTGATGAAATTTATGAAAGGGGGCGGGGAACCTGACAGTGGTAGGGTATGCTTTTAATCCCAGCACTTGAGAAGCAGATGCAAGCTGATCTCTGTGAGTTTGAGGCCAGCCTGGTCTACAAAACGAGTTCCAGGACAGGCTCTAAAGCTACAGCAAAACCCTGTCTTGGGGAAAAAAAGAAATTTATGAAAAAATTTGGCAATGGGTGTGAGGAGGGGCTCATGTAAGGGGATAAGGGCCACCTTATACAGGGAAAAAGCAAGAACGCAGAAAGAGGGAATCCAAGAGTTTAGGATCCCATCCATCCCTAAGGATAGAATTTCATCTTTGATTATGAAGGATTGGTTAGACATTTTCTGTCTAAAGTAATGGCTTTGTGAGTTGGGAATACTTGTTAGTCCCAGGTTCATTAATTTGAGGGATGGACAGTTGGACCTTAGAGAGTGAGACCCTATAACCCTGAAGAGAGAAAGTTTAGAAGATTAGTAGTGTCTCCTTGACTAATTTGTAGGGATGGACTACAGAGGAGAAGGCAATCTACATATTACATAAATTTATGTTTAGGGAAAGACAAAGGGAGTAAATCTGAGGGCAAATGCTGGGCAAATAGATGTGAACTGTTCCAGAACCCCTGGAATAGGATGGTACAAGTGAGCTGGGTGCAGAGGAGGGTATCCAGATCAATACAAGTAAAGGCAAAGATGTGGGAATTGAGAGGAATGGAGAAGAAGGCATCTTTGAGGTCCAAGTCAGAAATGAGAGGTTCCCAAGAAGAAGGTGGAGAGAAGCATACGGATGTTAGGCACTATGGGATGAAGTGCATCACTGCAGAGCTGATGAGTCAGAGATCCTGATCCAATCAGTAGGTTCTGCTGGTTATTTTAACTTCAGGGATGGGGATGCTGAAGGGTGAAGACATGGGTGCAAAAGCATTTCTCTTAAGAGGTCAGAGATAAGAGCATTAAGTGTGTTGAGAGTTTGGAGTAAGAGAGGTTGTTGGGCTAGGGTAATGTACCAGGTAGGACTTTGTAATTGGATGATGGAGGGGTGACGTTTGGCTATAGACAGGATGTGGGTATCCCAGACCGCGGGGCCTACCTGAGAAACTGGTAAGAGACATGATGTGTTGGATTGTGTGACTTGGAGAGGAGGGGATGACTGGCTAGCCTGGGATCAAACAAATTGGGGTGGGGGGAGTGAAGAAAATAGCAGCTTCCACTTTAGCTGCTTTAGGACCTCAACACCACAGATGGAAAACGGCTCCTCATGAGCTACTTCTTTTCCCAGAGTTTCCCCAACATTAGGGTCAAACTTACCTTTCCAGTAAGAGAATGGGACATGCTGGCCCCACTAGGAAAGAATGAGTAAGAGGGATACCCTTAAAGATGTAGCTGAGTGGGGGATTTGGAGAGGTTTGTAAGGCTGTCCCCTCCACCCTGACAATAGGGAAATGAGAAAGAGAGGTAGGTCGTGAATTTCCATCAGAACTTAGTATGTGGCCCTGGTATCTCAGAGGAAGGAGATGGGTAACCCTGATACCATGGTGACTACCCGGGCTCTCTGTCAGAGAGGCAGTGATAGTGCCAAGAGAGCCCGTGTCCCCTCAGTCCTCCATGCCCAGACCTAGGTCAGCCAGAGGGCAGTCTCCTGATACCCCTGTGCTTCAAGGGACACAGGGACAGCCGATAGTCCAGTATTCCCCTTGATGACACTTTTGACATAGTCAGCGTATTTGTGAGGATTAGGGCAGGCCCAGACCCAGTGACCCTCCTGACTGCATTTGAAGCAGGGACCAGGCAGTCCTCAGACTTTGGGAGGCAAAGGAGCCTAGGCAGTCACCGTGGCAACTGGAAGGCTTTAACTACCATGTGGTATTTTGTTTTTAGGCTCTCTCATCTCTCCCATGGTACATTTGGAAGGCCAGTGCCAGTATTTCTTGCTTGTGGATTATAGGGGTTCCCCTCCTAAACTTCTAAGTTTGACCCTAATATTGGGGAAACCCTGGGAAAAGAAGTAGCTCATGAGGAGCTGTTTTCCATCTGTGGTGATGAATGAGGTCCTAACCAGTATGTTATAAGAGAGCCTTGGTAATGCACTCCAGGAATTGAGACCAGTTTTCATCTCTGTCTTGGATGACCTCTTGTTTTTTTCATAGTTTACTGCTTTAAGGGCAGCCTTAATGAGACCAGCCAGGAGTCAGGTCATGAATTGATCTCTAGCTAGGATACCCCTGGGGTGTTATAGCTCTAATTGGGATCCTGCTAGGGGACCACCTCACCCAGGTTGGGTGGGCAGTGTTAGTTTGGTGGATCTCATCTGTATGTGCTCTAGCCTATTTCCAGACTCACCAGAATTTCTCAGGGAGAAGGTTGTTCATAAGAATCATATAGATACTGCGCCAGCACGGTCTGGAACCACGAGTCTCGGCAGAGGGTGTCCAGGTTGAATGAAATCCACAGAGCACGAGGTTGAGGTGAAACAGCAGCTGCTTCTTTATTGTTCTGCTGGGGCTAGCTTTTATACCATGGCACCAAATGGGGAGGGGGCTGCGAAGGGACTCTCACCTGACCCCAGTAGGGGTCAAGGACTGATCACGTGCACCCAACCTTCACCTGTCCCCAGTAGGGACTGTCACCTGACCCCAGCAGGGATCAAGGAATAATCATGTGCACTTAAACTTCCTCATCCAACTCTAGGAGAAGAGGGAAGTTATGATTCTCTGCAGATAAGCACCTCAAATGGGGTCAGGGAAATATAACTCATGTCATGGAAGGTAAGGTTGTAAGACTGGGTGATGTACTGGAACTCTTTGATGAAAGTAGAGCCATCATTTTCTACTCTCTCACCTTTTGTTTTTGAGACAGGATCTCTCTAGTTGGCCTGGAACTCACTCCATAGACCAGGCTGGGCTTGAACTCATAAAGACCTCCTCTCTTCTCTCCTCCCCTCCCCTCCCCTCCCCTCCCCTCCCCTCCTCCTCTCTTCTCCTCTGCTCTCCCCTCCCCTCCTCTCCCCTCCCCTCCCCTCCTCCTCTCTTCTCCTCTGCTCTCCCCTCCCCTCCCCTCCTCTCCTCTCCTCTCCCTTTTTTTCTTTATTGAGACAGGATCTCTCCTTGAACTTGGAACTTGCCTGTTCCCCTAGACTGACTGATCAGTGAGATCTGCATTCGCCTGTCTCTACCTCTCCCAGCCATGGTATCACAGTCACTAATGTCCAGCTTTTGACATGAGAACAACCTCGGGTCCATGTGCTCACAGGACAAGTGGTACTCACTCACTGAGCTATCTATCACTGAGCTCATCTTACTGTGTTTTGGCATGATGTTGGCCAAACCTAAGTCTTGGTCTTGCTAAGTGAGTGCCCTGTCCTCAGGATGCCTTTCGACCTCTTACAACTTTAGTTTTTCAGGGTTAGTTTAAATGCTTGCTGCTAACAGCGTCTTGATCTTCCTTACAGGGAATATTTGTCAGATCTTTTCACAGGGTGACAGGAAAGGAGTCCTCTTGTCTTCCTTCTTCTCTTTCTGCTGTGTGTTTGTATGGTGTGTGTGTGTGTGTGTGTGTGTGTGTGTGTGTGTATGTGTAAGTGAACTCTTCTGTATGTGCATGTGTGGAGGTCAAAGATTGGCTCGGGTGTCTTTCTACACCTTAAAATGTTTGTGAAGGTTTACTTTTATTTGTATGTGCATGCATGTTTTCCCTGCCTGTCTGCATGTGTATCACATGCATGCCTGGTGCTTGCAGAGGTCAGAAGAGGGCATCATTATCCCTGAAACTGGAGAGATAGATGGTTATGAGCCACCATGTGGGGCCTGGGAGTCTAAACTGGGTCCTCTGCTAAGTAATAAGTGCTTTGACCATGGAACCATCTGTCACGTGTAACTTGCCACGGGTATGTGGGTTCCCACGGGTCTGTGAAATGAAGGTTAGAAGCACATGAGAACTAACTTAGCCACTGTGGCTACAGGAGACTCAGTCTCCGTGAACTGAAGCACTTTCCCATGCCTCTAGGCGTCTTTATTTTTTTTTTTCCTATCTTTGCACTTTAGCTAGTAGATTTCCATATCTCAAAACAAATTGAATGAAGTTTCCGAGCATACAATGCCAGGTGCAAGTCTGTTTTCCAGGTTTCCTTAAACCAAGTTTTGCATGTGAGTTGTATCCATGGGAAACTCATAGACAAGATTTACATAGGGCAAGAAGAGGTAAAACAAAGGATAGATAGGGGCTGAGTGAAAACTCTGGAGTCAGGCCAGATATAGCATCTCTCCAGCTCCTCCACCTTACACACAGGGTCTTTCAGTGAACCCAGAGGTCACTGTTTTAGTCAGATTGTCTAGGCAGTGGGTTCCTCAGATCTGCCTGTCTCTGTCTCCCTCCCACTCTCCTGCCGGGGTCACAGGTGCGTGGGATCTGAACTCAGGACCTTATGCGTGCATGGTAGGCACTTCACAGACCGAGATGTCTTCCTAAGTACTGAATGTTGTTACCCTAAAGAAATGTTATCTGTTTGAGAATTTGTTTCATAGCATTTGAATATTGTAGAGTGTATCAAAACATCACATGGTACTCCATTATTTGTACAATTTTATGTCTTTGTATCAATTAAAAATAAATTTCATTTAAGAGAGGCCATGAAGTTTGAGAGGGAGCTGGGGGGAATTATTTAATTACATTTTTATTTTTAAAAATTGTAAAAAATATTTAATAAAGATAAACAAAAGTAATAAAAGTAAACAAAACAATTTGTCGACACTTTGGTTTTGGATCTCCTGAGGAATGATGAGAATGAACTAAGTTGTTAGGGTTGTGTTGTACTCAGTAATAGAGCACTAACCTATCGCGTGTGCAGTTTTGTGTCTCAGCTCTGGTACTGTGAGTGTAACATGCGCTCATGTGTACACGGACTCTGTGTTTAAGTCTACAGGCTATTTTTTGAGACAGCATCTTGTCATGTAGTTCAGGCTGGCTTGGTTTTCACTATGTAGATTAAGATGCCTGGTACTTTTGGTAATCCTCCTGTGTCAGCCTCCCAAATACTGGGATCACAAATAAATACTCTTACACCCAGCTGTGTGTACTCTGGCATGGCAAAAGGACACAGTGGTGGTCTCCTGTCTCATATTACATCACTCAGTTGTTTGGCTTCCTTGTCCCAAATTTTCAGATCAGGACCCTGAAAGAGCTCCCTCAGAGCAGGGCTGTGCACAAGGTGCTGCACAGAATCCTCAGCTGGCCCCTCTGCCCGAAACTAGAACATTGTTCAGATCCCACCTCATGTCCATGGTTACATTAACTTCTGGCGATCAGGATTTGGAAGATGTATTTGTGGGTATAAAGCAGCTGATTTTATTAAATATAGAAGAGATGGCCTTTGTAGATATAATCTACTGACATAAACTCTTCTTTGCTAAAATGGAGGTGATCATAGGCCAAGCAAGATCTTAGATGGGTCTCCCCCTGACAGGGCAAAGCCAACTCAATCTCTGAACTGGTGAACTTGTGAACTAACAAGTGTTTAAGCATCTACACATGGTAGGTGCTACGGACACTATGTAGCTCAGTAGGTAGAGGGTCAGCCTGGCAAACCAGAGACCCTGAGTTTGATCCCCAGGACTTTCTAAAATAAGGCAGAGGAGGTGCACAGACCTGTAATCTTAGCTCTTTCAGAGATGGTAGCTGGATGTTAAGGAATCAGACTCACCTGGTTTTTAAGTAATAAAAGGAAACTTGAATCTAAATATGCTAATTTATTACACAGCAGTAGAATGTGAGTATTGGTGTTTGTATCTCATAGATTGAATTAGGTACATATTTTGTCATTAAAAACTGAGACAAGGGCTGAAGAGATGGCATTCTCTGCACCCCTACCCAGCACATATATACATAATAAAATTGAGATAGAGGACCATAAAGTCTGATGACCTGAGTGGATCCCTGGGGCCCACATGGTGGAAGGAGAGTCCCGAGTCTCACGGCTGTTCTCTGGCCTCCACATTAATGTCATGGCAATGTCTCCCTCCAATATAAATATGTGCATAGAAAGAGAAAAATGGGATAAAATTCAAATCTGTTGATGTGTACCTCTGTCTTGGTGCTGTGACTTTGTTTCTGAGGTGCTGGCCTCACTCTCCAAGGGTTCATCATGTCAATCCTACGCCCTCTCTTGGGGCGTATGCGTTTATTTCTTTGGTTGTTTTGTGTTTGTATTGTTTTGTATCAAGGGCCTTGCTATGTAGCCTAAGCTGGTCCCAAACTCTGGGTTCAAGCAATCCTGCTGTATTGCATTAGTCTCCTCACTAACCACCATGTCAGCTTACACCCCAAGTTTTGGTAACTGTGTAATTGCCACATGAATTGTGGTGTGTGATTTGACTCCCATATCTCTTTGAATACTTTTGCAATATATTTCACATTCAAGTACCAATTCTTTTTAAAAGTAATAAAAAATGTTATGTGTATGCGCGTTTTGTGTGCATGTTCTTCTGTGCACTGCACCACTATGTGCTTTGGTGCCCAAGGAAGCTAGAAGAGTCTTGCTTCTCTAGAACAGGAATTACAGATGGCTGCAAGCCACCATGTGGGTGCTGGGAATGGAGCATGGGTTCTTTCTTTGAAAGAACCACCAGAGCCATTAACCTGTGCTATCTTGTCAGCCCCCCCCAAGTATGAATTCTTAGCACTATAAATTAGAATTATCTTCTCTTGGAAATTTAATTGTCATCATGTGCTCTTTGTGTGTGTGTCTTGCTGTGCATGGGGCAATATTGTCAAACTTAATTTTAAAAGACTTATTTTAAGTGTGTGTGCGTGTGCGTGCACACACGCACATACAGAGGCCAGAAGAGCATGTTTCATTCTCTGGTACTGAGTCACAGGTCGTTGTGAGCCACCCCCACATGTGTTGGGAACTTCTTTGCTAGAACAGCAAGTATTCTTAATTCTGGAGCCATCTCACCACTTCCGCATCTTCTGTTTCTGAGATGGTGTTCTCCTCTGTTTAGGATGACTTAGACCTTCTGGGATCAAGTGCTCAGGTGTGTGCCTCAGTACCCAGCAGGATTCATAATTTCATTTTACACAGTTATCTCTTTAACAGTAGCTGAGTATTTTATCCTGTGGACACATGATGATCTGTTCAGTTTCTCTGTTGATGGAATTTTAAAATTATTGGTTGTTATGAATTATGATGCTCTGAGCATTCATGTATGGTGGGAGCTAAGATGGCAGAATCTTGAATCACCCGGTCACATCACATGCACACTCAGGGAACAGAGAATGAGGAATGCATGCTGTTACTCAGCTCCATCTCTCCCCACACACAGTGCAGGGCACACTGCACAGGGAATGGGCCTCTCACAAGTAATTTGATTTACTCATGTCGATACCTGTAACGAGACAATCCCCACAGACACTCTCGTAGGTTAGCCTTCATAGATGATCTCACAGGTGTGCCTGGGGGCTTGTCTCCTAGGTCTCTCAGGATGACAGTTGACCCTGACCACCACAAATACCCTTTAATAGCATCAGCAGATTTAAAGTTACCAGTGTTTGCATTCCTTTGCAGATCAGTTCAATTAGGAGATGTGAATGGGGCCTTGGAATATTTAACTATTCCTCAGGGATTCCAACATGTAGCCATGTTTTCCCGTTTTCCATTGGATTTCTCTGTACACTCACTCTGTGTTTTGGGGATTGAACACAGAGTCTCACACTCCTGGGCCAGTGCTATGTTACTGAACTGTGCCTCAGCCCCTATTTCTCTGTGTATGTGTGGTATTTGTCCCTTTCAAATTTTGTGTTATTGTTATTTTCTGTGTCTTTTGTCTTAGGGATTTATGTTTACTAGAGAAAGGACCCCATCTGAGAAGATAGAGAATTTCTGTACCTTTCAGGAATCCATACGTTAGTCACCAGGAAAACATTGTCTACCACACAGTTGTGTACTTCCTGAATCTGATGTCGTCACTTGAATGCTCTAGAGTTTGATGTATGTGAAGTTGCTTATGATGAAGGGTGACCACAGTGAATGTAATGAAGAAATCATGCTGCTTGGTGTCCATTTGTAGGCATAGCATTGGGACTAAGATTTCTATGAGTACATATGGTAGAGGCACAGGGATGTGTCGGAGACACATCTAATAAGAATTGAGAATTGAGAGTGGTGGAGACGAGAGAACATGCTTGACATACAACATATGTGTGGATGAAAAATTTAAAAAAATACATCAAGGGAGTCAGGTCTGGTGCTCATGCCTTAATCCTAGCACTTGGGAGGCAGAGGCAGGCAGATCTTTGTGAGTTTAAGGCCAGCCTGTTGTATAGAATGAGTTCCAGATCAGCTAGAGCTACATAGGGAGACTAGTTTCAAAAACAAATAAACACACACTCAAAATAAGTTAGAACAAAGAAATCCGTGTGCTGAGTGTGACGCGCTCTTTGTATGAGTATTTATTAGGAGGCAGGCGCCATGAGTTCTGGGAAGAGGTAGGGGCTTGAGGTACACATGCAGGGGCCATCTGCAGACACCTTTGGAGCTGAGCAAGGGGTGGGTACATGAGGTGTCTGAGGCCTGACTTGTGTCAGGATGCTGTATGTTGATGGTGGATGCAACACGAATGACCCAAAAAGAAGAGTTGTTTGTGGTCATAAATGGTGTGAGGGTGACATACCCCTTTGGATCCAAGAAGTGACAGTGGCTTCATGGTGCTTCCAGTGTCTTGGGTATGGAAATGGGATAGGGGAAGGGCCGGCCACATAAGCATTGCCATTGTTTGCCAAGAAGGAAAAGGAGATGACAAGGTAGCACTTGATGGAATTACTACACGGATCTTATTCAGGTCAGAGGTTTAAGAGGACAGGCAGGAAATTAGCAGCGAGAAAGGAACAGGAAGTGCTTGAGAGAATTCAGTGTGAGGCACATGTGAAGATTTTTAAACTGAAGGCTGCATGGCTGCCTTTGAGTGGCTGGAGCCACTTGGGTAGGAGGAATTGTTTACTATGATGGAAAGGACCAGAGAGGCTCTTTATTCCTGTAATCCCTCCTCTCTTAGAGGACTATAAACAGCTCTTTCCGGGCAGCTCAGGGCTTGGCTTGTTGCTTGCACGTACGCTTTCTTAATAAATGTGTAGTGCATTTAGCTAATTCCTAGACAACTACGTCAGAGAGTTACTGCACACTGCTTATCAGAAGGCTCACTCTGGCCCTCCCCATTCAGCAGTTTTCTTCTACCTGTAAGGAAGACATTGTCTAGGTGATACCAGGTAGAGATGTATCTCAGTGTAGAGCATTTGCCTAGCGCATGCAAGACCCTAGCATCCATTCTAACTATGACAAAACCAGAAACAAACAAAATACAGAAAACTCACAAAGTAGCATCAGTGATATATGATATTTTATTATGAACATAGGGCAAATTTACAAATACCTCTGATTTGGTGTTAGCCAGGCAAATTTAAATAACTCAGAATAGTACTACTGAAGGAAAATATACACAAACTTTCTTTGAGATGGAAATCCCTAAAAGAAATCCCTGAGTACAAGAACTCCAAAATAACTGTCTTGGAAGGCCCGTTAAGCACGGCCTGAGAACAAACACATAATTATTATCCAATAAAACCCTTGATCAACTGGCACAGAGTAGGTGTACGTCTTGAACAGAGGATCCCTGAGAACACGTTGGCCTTTCCTTCTGTTGCTGGGATTCATCCCAGGTGGGAGAAGTAGGTTTCTGAGGCTGTTGAAAGCCCAGAGCTGGGGAAGAGCACCCTGCTAGTATCCCACATTCCCAGTGGAACAGCAGTGCCGAGCTCTCTAGCCTGTAAACAATGCCTTCGGCTTGAGTGGCTATGTTCCTTTAAGGGCACAATTCACGTGGCTCAAACACACAGTAGCAGTGGCCAAGGTTTCCTGAGAGTGCAGAGCAGTCAGGGAATGCACAAGCTGCTGAGCCTGGTGGCCTGCGCTGTAATCTCAGCAGGCAGCAGGTGGGAGATTGTAGAAACCATTATCGTGATATTGAAGCCTGTTCAGGCTACATGCTAAAACTCTGTCTCAAAAAAATTAAAGTCAAAAAGGAAAGGCAAAGAAAGGGCAAACAACGCACAGGCAGAAACACTGCGGAAGAGCGGTTGGAGGCTGGTCCTGGATCTTCAGAAGCTGGGTGGGAATGAGGAAAGTCTGTTGTTAGTTGTTGATACTGAGGAGAGTTTTTGTTAGAGTTAAAAAGCAAAACAGCAAGGCACACAAGCTGGAAATCTCAGCACCAGCCTGGAGAGGGCTTGGAGTGGAGGAGGAATGGCTGGTCTTTGAGTCAGGCAAGAGTTCAGCTGGCGGCCTGCACAGGGTAGGGGCAGGAGAGCTACAGGGAGAAAGCAAGGAAGCCCAAAGTGTCAGAGAAATATTGTGTAGGCTCTGGCCAGTGCCCAACAATACAGGTGAAGACATGGAGAAAGGAAATGTCAGGCTTTTCTGAGGAATTCAGGGAAGTAGGAGGCTTAGGTCAACACTAGGCAGTGGTTCTGCAAGTGACTTGCGTTGTTATTCATTTATTCATTTTTGATTTGGAACTCTTGATCAAAAGGGCTTGAGAGGCCTTTTGATCCTGGCCAAGGGAGCCAGAGGTACAGTGGCTTCTTGCCCCTAAGGCAGACCTATCGGCTCACACACTGAGCCAAGTCAGCAGTTACAAAAATTCAAGTAGTGGGTTGTCTTACAGAGAAGAAAACTCCAGCACCTCCAAACATGGCTTCTTTTTAAACAATGTCAATGCTCCACGTAGGATATCTTTCTCTTCTGTTTTCAGTTTCCAGGAGACTGTCAGTTCACCAGCCCTGCCTTCTGGACTCCTTCCTGGTAGAGGCTAGAGGTGCTGTCTTTGCACCTGCACTCTGCGTTAGCAGTGGCTGTGGATGCTGCCAAAGAGCTTTGTTAGCTGCTCTGAGTGGGTTTTCTGGAGGAGGCTCAGAGGTGAGCTCAGGTGTAAATGCACAACATAAAGAGACGCTGATGCCACAGCTGGGCAAGCATGACAGCTGTCGGTGTGGAGATTTCCTGCAACCTCCAGCTAGGACTTGATCTTCCCATGTACGATAGCTTCACATTGAGCTTTAAAGACACAGGAATGCCCATTTCCTGCTTGTCCTTTGTTTTTTGGTATAAGCACTTAGGTGACATCCAAGGTTATGGGAATTCAAGTCAGACTGTGCTAGGACAGGACTGGAGCTGGGGAGAATGAATGTGCTCTGAACAGGTCAATTTAAAACAAGCCATGTCTGGGGAGTGAAGGGCAGGCAGCTTTGATGCCCTTTTCTCAGTCAAGTTTCTATTCCAAGAAAGGTTGGGTTTCTCCTAGGCTCCAGAATACATTGTTTCTTCTATTGATACTGAAGAAGAGGCTTCTGCCTGAAGCTGTGTGTGTGTGTGTGTGTGTGTGTGTGTGTGTACGTGCACGTATTTCCACATCTCATGGTACAGAGATCTCCTAGTGAGGAGAGAATCTGGAAATGTATCATTGATGTAGCCAGCATGACAGGCCATGATCACTGCTTTTTTACTTCTGAATAAACTGTTTCTGTGGATCTTGGAGACGGCAAGGCTGAAGTTGGTGGTTTGGGTGTCTGGCCGTTGATGTTCAGAACAGTGTATGTCACTTCATCCACCTGAAGGTATGAGTGTTGGTCAGTGACAGCAGGTCCACAGATCAGAACCTCACCTTGCTGGTGATCTAGCACCACTGTGCTGTGGCCTCTGTGCCGGGTGAGTCATGGGAGAGGACACCCGTCACTCACTGTCTGACTGTCTGATGTGTGGTCACTAGAGGAGCCAGGTTGAGGAACAGGTGAGACAGCCTTGGGGACAGAGCTGGAATCAACAGCAACATCCAGATGGGCCACAGAACAGTGCGCGAGGATGTGCACTATCCTGACCGCCACTGCTCTTTGTTGGGAAGTGACAGCAAAGTGTGTTTACGGGGTGAGGGTGATTGTGAAGTCACTTAGCTTGCCTGTTGCTTACGAGTGTGTTCAACCTGTGAGAGTTCACACTGTGAAAGTGTCCTTATGATTTAAAGCACTCCAGTCTATGTATGTACTCGGTTGAAAGGCTGCAATGATAAAATTTTGGTAAAATTCTTATGTAAGTGGAAACAGGGTCTCAGACCTAGAATGAAATCCATCCTTTTTATGGTCAGAGCAGGTTCAGATCGGAAGAAAAAGATGTGCTGTTATCTCTGTGTGCACAGTGCTGAGCATGTGCCAACTTGTTTATTCCCTTGAGTTTCTTTTCTGAGGTGAGTAGAAAGCCCATTTCACAGGTGACAAGACCAAGGATCAAAACATTCAAGTTCCTTGTCATGGACCACAGAATACTAGGAATCACGTTCAGAAATTAAGCACAGGGCTGAAATTTTTCCAAACACACACTCCTGTATTAGACTTACGGGGCTCATTAACCAATCTTTCTTTGCGGCAGCACTAATGAATGCAGACCCAAGCTGAATTTCACAGTTACGTCTCCAAGAATACCTCATTCTCAGCCTGGTGTGGTGGCACACATTTGTCATCCCAGCACATGAGAGGCTAAGGCAGGAGGATGGTCACGAGTTCAAGGCCAGCCTGGGTTACATAGTTCAAGGGTAGCCACGGTTGTTCAGTGAGACCCTTTCTCAACAAACAAGCACACAAACCTAAACAATACAGACAGCACACATTCTTCAGAGACATTTCCATGAGCAAACAGTCAGTGAAAGTGGCAGTGCTTACCTTGTTAGGAGAGTTGTCAGAAGGGCCCAGATCTAGGGGAGCAAGAGAGAGTTGTCAGTGCACAGAAGTGCAAAGCTGACTTAAGGTGTCCTGACTTTTGACAGGTAGCAGGGGTTGCAGGGGGAGGTGGCCATGGTCAGTTCAGGAATTAGCTTCCCTCAGAGGCCGCTCAGACCCACTGTGTTAGTATCAGAGGAGGAGCAGGATAGAGCCTTCTGTTTGCCCAGTTCACAGGATGCCCAGAGGTGATTCTCAGCAGCATGCTCCAGTGGCAGGGGGAACATAGAGGCCACAGCACCCAGATATTCCATAAGACAAAGAAAGTCTCCCAAGGGAGATGTCTACATCTATAATCGAGGCAGGAAGGAAGGCATCAGGAGACCCCTGGAAACGTGACTTCTTTAGGCCTGCCTAGCCTGGTGGAAGGAGTTTCTCAGGACTCTCTCAGGCAACTCCTCTGTAGGTAGGAAGGGTATGATTTATGGGATCCTCAGTGCAGGGAAGTGCAGATCCCTTCTGCAAACATGCAGAAAGGAAGGTGTGGGCTTTGGGCCCAGGATCCCCTGGCAGAGCAGGATATGTGGCAGAAAGCCAGTTCTCATTCTGTGTGGCTGAGGGTTTGTGCTCTGTGAGATCGCGCTGGTCAGTTCCCCTAAATAAATATCAGACACTGTAACCACTCTTCCCACACAGGGGTCCTTTGCTCCTGGAGTCAGGGAGGACGCTGTTGGCAGCTCATTCCTGGGCTCCTTGCTGTCACTGAAGCTCCATCACCCCATTCTTGGCACTGCCTTCCGTCCTGAGGCCTCATTCCTTAATCTAGGTGTGATTCACGCTAATGGTGTTCTTTGTCTTTGCTGGACTCTAAATCTGCTCTACTTTGTCCCCTGGTGCTGGAACCACACCCAGGGCTGGTGCTTTACTGCTGAGCTGTATCCCTGGTGTGTAGCGCTCTTGTCTTTGATGGTTTGCACCTGTCCTCTGTAACACCTGCTCTGCTTTGATTTCCAAGGGTGGATGTGGTTTTTTTCCTTCTCTCTCTCTCTCTCTCTCTCTCTCTCTCTCTCTCTCTCTCCTTCCTTCCTACCTTTGTCTCCTTTATTTATGTTTTTTTGAGAGAAGAAGGGTTGAGACAGAGTTTCTTTGTGTATCCCTGGCTGTCTTGGAGCTCTCTCTGTAGAAAGGGTGCTCTTGAACTCACAGAGATCTGTCTGCCTCTACCTCTCAAGTACTGGAATTAATGGCATGCTACATCACTGCCGGGTTTTTTCTACTTATTTTCTTAACCAAGAGGACTTTAATGCTTCTGTTGCTTGATCTTAGGGTCCCTTCTTCTCGTAACTCCCCTCCCCCCGCCGCTGCTGCAGTCAGTGGGACATGCCACCTGCATCCTCTTGCTGCTTCTTGGATTCCCTCACTTTGCATTCTTCTTGGACCTTGACTTCTTGACTGAAGAATAAAGGGGTATAATTCAATTGGTGCTCTATCTATGTGGGAATGGACTCCAAGAAACAAGAGTACAGGGAGCATGAAGACAGGGAGGCTGAACCCACAGGGTCAGTGCTGAGAAGCAGAGAGTTAGGAGAGAGGCAAAGAGATCCAGCTCAGAGGCAGAGGAAGAGAAATCCTTGTCCACTCCCAAGCATTACACTAAGACTTGGAGAACACAAAAGAGGAAATACTGTCCTACCTTATTTCTTCTAGAAACAAAGGAAATATGCCAGGGCTGCTATCAGAGTCTCCCAAGCGACAGATCCCATGATGATGCTGGCAGTGGCACCCCCCGGGAGCCCAGAATTCCCTTGTGTTGGGTCAGCTGTCAGGAAAGGAAAAGACAAGAAGGAATGAAGTAAAATGTTTTCCAGTGGTGTGCCCGGGGAATTCTTAGCATGAGATGGTTTCTGTTCACCCTCTTGGGGAATGTGTTTTCTGTCGGAAGGTGAAGTGTGAGTTGAAGTGAGGGTCTCCTAGCAAGTGTCTCAGCTGTGGCAGCCGTGAATAAGTGGTCACTTGTGGCCCCACTTCACTTCTCAGTCACTGACCAAAGGGAAATCAAAGTCGCAATAAAGCACTACCCACATCTCTTAGGACGCATACCATTAATATCACAGACAGGAAGCAAGGGCTTTGGAGTATATAAAGAAATTAGAGCTCTGGAGTATTGCAATGGGAGGGTTGAATGTAACCGTGAGACATGGCACTGTGGCTCCTCAAAAGATTAGAGAATTGCATTCAACTCAGTAACTACGTCCAGGATTGTAGGGGTGGCATAGAGTTATGAGAAATTTATAAACGGACAATGATGGTGTTTACACAGCAATATGAAAATACCTTCTGCCAACTCAGTAACCACATCCAGGATTGTAGGGGGTGGGATAGATTGCTAGAAGTTTTGGAAATGGAAAATGATGGTTTTACACAGCCATATGAATATACCTTCTGCCCCTGAACTATACATATCAGAACTCTACAATGGCAGATCTAAAAAATTAAAGATGATTTGCCTTGTATGTCTCTGTACCACATGCACGCTTGGTACCTGCGAAGGACAACAGATGGAACTGAATTTCTTGGAACTCAGCTACAGACAGGAATAATCTGCCATGTGGGTGCTAGGAATTGAATCCTTCTTTTGAAAGAGCAGCTAGTGCTCTTAATTGCTGAGTCAACACTCCATTCCATATTTATGTGTGTGTACATATATATACACACATGTATGCCCGTATATATGTATATATATATACAGACACACATATGTATGTATACACACACACACACACACACACACATATATTATACACCTTCAAAAAAAGTTAACAGAAAAAGAGTCTTGTGCAAGGAGGTCATGGTGTAAATGTCCGCATGAAGATCAGAAACTGAGTATATGGGCCAACAAGATGGGCCATCTGGTAAGAGAGCCTGCCATACTCACCGCCTCCCTAAGTATCTACTCCAAATGTCACACATAAATCAATGTACAAACAAATTTGGGCTAGTGAAATGCCTTAGCAGATAAAAGACTTGTTTACCCACCTTAGTTCAGTTCTCAGTTCCTGGAAAATTGGCTCCAACAAATCGCCATCTGACATCCACACATGGGCGTGGAACACGCACACAAAATGAACGAATCAATACAGGTTTTTGCTATCTATGGATTTTACATTTATGGATCAAATAAACCTTGGAAGTAAGCTACTTGGAAAAAATATATCTATAGTGAGTCTATAGGACTCCTGTCCCTATCTGTAACATGAAGGGGCCTGCTTGTTGGGGTATCTGTCCCTCCCAGTACCCCACATCTGGCAAGTACCAAAGAAAATCACACAGAGATCTCCATAAGTTATAAAACTGATTGGCCCATCAGCTCAGGCTTCTTATTAGCTCTTGTAACATATATTAACCCAATATTCTTATCTATGTTATCCACATGGCTCAGAACCTTTCCCAGTGGGTCAGGTCACATCCTGCTTCTTGGTATCTGGGCAGGAGTGCGGAGGGAGCTTCTTGCTTCCCAGAATATTTCTGTTCTCATCGCCCCACCTCTACTTCCTGTCTGGCCAATCAGCGTTTATTTAAAACATGATTGACAGAATACAGACAGTTCTCCTGCACCACTTATCCCTTACTTAACACAATAAGACCAGTGTCTGCAGTGTTCATATTAGGAGTAAAAAATAATAGAAAGAAGATTTGAATGTTTGGGAGGGGTGTAGAGTAACATGAATATTTTACTACATTCTGAGGGTTGACTGTGTGCTTGACTCAGATCCTAAACTCTTAATCACTTTTAATTTCTATTGCTGTGTTGATCAATCTGTTGTTGTTGTTATCATTGACAGGGTCTCAAAATGTAACCTGTGCAGGCCTGGTGCTCCTATTCCTCCTGCTTCATTCTCTCTCTCTCTCTCTCTCTCTCTCTCTCTCTCTCTCTCTCTCTCTTTTTCTCCCTCTCCCTCTCCCTCTCCCTCTCCTTCTCTTTCTTTCTCTCAACAGGATCTCACTATGCAGCACTGGCTAACCTGGAGCTCACTACAATGAACAGGGAGGTTGGGAACTCATAGACTTCCATGTGTCTCTGCCTCTGGTGTGATGGCTGGGGTACAAGGCGTGCAGCACCTTTCTCAGCTTGTGTGGTGTTTATCATGAGATTAACATGCATCCATCACTAAACTGACTGTATTTGAATCTTGAATCATGTTTTTCTCCTGGTGACTTTTACACATTTTGCACACTGCTGACAAAGAATTTGCCTCACCCCCAACACTATCTAGGGTAAGAGGGGAGGGGAGGTCACTCACCTATTATGTCCAGCTGGATGGGGTCACTCCTCTCAGAACTGACTGCATTGGAGACCTCACACTGATACTCCCCAGCATCCTCCCTCCTGACAGGGTTGATGCTGAGGGTGCTGTTGTCCAGAGACAGCTTCATTCTGTCCGTGAGCCCCAGAAGAGCCATTGAAGAGCCATTGAAGAGCCAATGGATGGAGATCCCAGTGTCATTTGAGGAGCAGGTCAGGGACACAGTGTCCATTTCTTTGACTGTGGTGTTGCTGACTTCTATGGAGGGCTTAGTCATTGGCTCTGTGGATAAACAGTGGAGGAGGCAGTTGAGAATCCTTCATCCTCAGAGATCTCAGCCAGCTCACAGGACCCACAGAATGACATGGCCCTCTGGAAGATCACATGTTTGTGTTCAAGATAAAATCTGTAAAGAAAGAGCTGAATCTTCCTCCTACCCAGAACACCTACAGTGACCCTTGACTTAGGGTATGTGTACAGGTTCCACACTAAGAGACACTTCAGCCCACATGTCCACAAATCCCATGGTGGAACAATGCTTTTCCCATAGATTTTCATCCAAATTGTTGTTCACACTTTCTGTGAGTGTGAACAGTCAGGTCCCTCGATTATAAAACAGCCTTCTGTTTCTTTTTCATTAAATAATGTGTCATGGGTTTCAGCTGATCTTAAAGGTGTTGAAGCCTACACCTCGGGGTCAGGAGAAATCCCAAACTAAGAAATTTCTATTTGAGGAGGACAGTGGTGGCATACACCTTTAATCCCAGCACTCAGGAGGCAGAGGCAGGTGGATCTCTGTGAGTTCAAGGCCAGCCTGGTCTACAGAGAGAGTTCTTGGCAGGCCCCAAAGTTACACAGAGAAACCCTGTCTCAAAAAAACAAAATAAATAAATGAATAAAAGAACTTCTGTTTGAAGGGAATGTTATTTCTTGGTGCATGGAAATGGATTAAATACCACAGAGACGATGTGAATGGCTACAGAATTGACCATAGCCTGCCACTATTTAATCCTCAATACTGATTTTTTTTTTTGAGACAGGTTCTCACTCTACAGTCCTGGCTAGTCTGGAACTTGCTCTGTAGACCAGGTTGACCTTGAACTCATATTGTTTACCTGTCTCTCCTTCCTTAGTACTGGCATTAAGGGTATGTGTGTACCACCACACTCAGTCGACTTTTGTTTTTGCTTTTCTAGACAAGGTTTCTCGGTGCAAAAATTTTAGCTGTCCTGGAAATAGCTCTCGTAGATTAGGTTGACATTAAACTCACAGAGTTCCTTCTGCCTCTGACTCCAGAGGGCTGGGATTAATGGCATGCCCCACTACCGTCCAGCCCACCAGCTGTTTTTTAAAATTTGAGAAGAGTAAGGGAGAGAGCATCATCAAGTCTTCACTGACATGGTTTACCCTGAGTCAGAACAGGGCTCCCAGGTGCCTTCTTCACCCTCTCTTCCCCTCCCATGGAGTCAGAGCTCAGCCAGTCACCCCTGAGACAGGAGCAGAGCTGGGAGCAGAGCTCTGAACTGCTGGTCCCCATCTGTGGGGAGGGAGTTTTCTTCTCACATTTGGGGAAAAGAATGTGAGCACAGTAATGCCCTGGGTGTTCCTTCAAGTCATGGAGGTCATAAGAAGAAAATGGAGGGACAGGAAGGCCTATGTTAGTGACAGAAAGAAATCTTGACCTTAAGGCTCTTCCCTCTCCTGAGAAGTCCCTCCCATAACCTGAGGTTTCCAAGGCTGGGAGAAGCTCCTCCTCACAGTCCAAGCTCCATCCCTATCAGCCAGGAAAGTCAGAGCAGCAGAAGATCAGACATAGGGATGAAGCAGGACGCTCAGGGGAGAATGGAGTTTTGTTTGTTCCCATAGACATGGGCTAGAAATTAAATTCTTCTGTATCTTCTCAGAAAGCCAAAAGACTCCACTTCATACCTGGTGCTGATATTTCAGAGATCCACTTACCAAGGACTGTAATGTTCATGACTGTGGTCTTATTGAGGCCAGTGACAGAGTTATAGATGAAGCAGGTATAGGATTGTAATTGTTGCTTGTGATGCTGGGCTTGGGTAGCAGTGCTATGTGTGCAGATAACAGAAGGTTGCCCTGTGTGGTGCCTCTGATTCTTGCAAGGGCCTCTTTCAACAGAGATGGTCTCCTATCTCCCTACAAACCTAGATCATTGAAGTATCAGGCAGGAACCAAATTACGGGCAGATGGAGTAGCTGAGCTCTCAGAGACAATGGGGCCTCCTGTGCTGTGCATGGGAGAAACAAGGACTTTCCCAGGAGGGAATCGAGCTGCAGTGTCTGGTGATGGACAGACTTGAGACCTCAAATCAGAGACCTCATGTTATCTCCTGGTCCTCACTGACCCATTGTGTGTCTTGGGACACAATGTGCGAGTCCCTCCAGCTGCCCTGACCTCCAATACTTAGTAAGGACCAGCGCCCTCCAAGCCTTTGCCTCTCAGGGTTCTCCTACAGATAGGTCATGATTAGTCTTTCCATTGAGCTTCCCTGAGAACCTGACAGCCCGACAGAGATTGCACACAGATCAGTGTGGAGATTTGGAGACTGTGTTATAAAATGCAGGAATTGTGCCACCCGCGCCAGGAGAGGTGTTGAGTACTACCTTGGAATCTAGGAGAAGTTCCATGGAATGCTATGAGACATTTCAGAGTGACAAGTCCTCTGGCTTTTAATTCTGAGAGCAAGTGTCACATACCCTGTGGTTTGTGGAAGTGGCTGCCCTGAGGCCGTAGTCTCAGCTTGAAGCAGCTGTTCTGCTCACTGAAGGAAGTCTTAGAATAGATTGGGACAGTGAGATAATGTCTCTGGAGACCCTTGTTTAAAATAAGCTAGGATGTCTTGCAAGCCCCCAGACCACCCTTGCTACGTTAAACTGCTTTGTGTGCATAATCTAAATAAGTCCTTGTTTATCTCATGATCTATAGCTCCTCTTTAAACTGTTGACTGAAGCAATTGTTTCCAAAGCATATAAAAGGATTACTTAATAAAGACAGCATGCAGTTTGCAAATGCTGTTTTTCCGCACTGCATCCCCTGTGTCCTGGTTTGTTCGACACTCTTTCCCAGGGACCCCCAACGCACTAGACATTGACAGATCAGGATCTGGCTGCCATTCAGGTCAGGCTGGGCTTCAGCTGGGTCACTCTTGTCAGGAGTTTGATGTTGATTGACATGAATTGGGGAATCATAAAAGAAGCCTGAGTCTAGGAAATGATCTGTAAGACTCAGGGGCACCTAATAAGGTCTCCATGGTGGGGAGGCTGGAGATGTGGCTGTGGACAGATAGCTTGTGCCACCCATGGCCTAAGTGACCCTGATTCCGTGACTGTGTTTCCTGTCTCAGTTTCCCTACAATAGAACACAGGGTAAGTGATTGTTGCCTGCCAGTTAACCTGAAATGAATACCTGACCTTCCACCAAGTAGTGTCTCTTACTATTTGCCTGCAGGAAAAAAAAATCCCTGGGCTGGACCCCTGGAGGCAAAGACCTGCCATTTGTACACTTTTCTCCCATCTCTTTAGGGTTCTCCACCTTCCTGTGAGATCTCAGAAGACCATCAGGACAGCTGGCTGGTTGCCTTTCATACCCCTCCACCTATGCCCAGCACACTGAGTCTCAGGAGGAGATGCCCAGGTGACCTGCCTCAGACATGACTCTCACAGGCTGACGGTCAGCAGGCTACCAGCCTACAGTCAATCACAGTCCCCTGTCAGCTCCAACAGGAGGTCAAATTCCAACCCAGTCTACAAGCTTCCCAGAATTCCTGGTCCAGTCTGGGGCGGAGATATTGAGCAAACTTCTGGTGTTCATGTTTCTGTGTGAATCTCATGGTTTAGTAGGCCAGGCCCTGCCAGAGTCCTGGAGGGTCTTTCTCAAGGCCATGTTCATAATGAGCATCTAAGACCCTGGGCAGAGTCTGACAGCCTGGGCTGAGTAACCTCACCCCCTCTCTCTGAGGGTGGATTCAGTGAGGGATCCTGATTTATTGCTGTTTCCTCCACTCTGTGTCCTTTACTAAAGGCTTGAGCCACACTGTGAGGATCATAACACAGTCATCCAGGACTGACAATTCTATGTGTGAAGTAGGATTAGGTCCACCCATGACCCAGAGGATACAGAGAATTACTTACGGTGGACATGGAACTGCACAGATAGTGTCTTATGGTCAAAGTTTTCCATTATCATGTGCAACGTGTAGGCTCCGGTGTCATTCTGAGTGACGTTCTGGAAGAGCAGGGATCCATTGGGGTATATTGTCTCTCTGCCACTGTATGCAGACCCTGTTGTATTTTGGCTAGTTGACGTTATAAATCGTGCAATTTCATTACTGCTATCCTGATTTTCTCCCTTGTACCAGTAAAAAACGTGGACAGTCTCTGGCAGATTGTGGACAAGTAGAAGAACATTCGCCCCTTCAGCAACGTGGGGAGGAACTGCTTCCACAGAGACTTGGGCCTTGGTGGGAGAGCTCCCGTAGATCAAAAGTAAGGCTAAGAGGAAAGAGAGAAAAAATCTATCAATATTAGGTCTTTGCAATTGGTAGAAATTGAGACCTGAGCGTGTTCAACTCTCAGTTTTGGTGTGTGTCCTATTGGAGTGAGGTCAGCAGCATCACCCCCATTCCTCAGTACCCCTGAATCTTTCCACTGAATGAAACTGCCTTCTTGGGTGTCTGCACAGCTCACTCCTCAGTCCCTCAGATCCCTGCTCACACTCAGTATCCTTGGTGAGTGTAGGCATGTCTTCTCTGACCTCCTCCTCTAAAGACTCTGAGCCTTCATTTTCCTACCTTCCTGGCTCTGTTTCTTCTAAAGTTCTTGTCAACCACAACCCACCTTCTAGATGTCCTTGCTGCTCTGTCTTCCTGCCCAGGACTCTGTGAGGAGAACTGGTTTGATTTTGGTTTAAACTCCACTGCCTGGAACAGGCTCAGACACCTGTGAGCAAATCAATGTCCCAGAGCCTAGGGTACAGTTGCGGATTCCTCAGGGTCATGTGTATGAAATGGCCCTGTTTACTGGCCCCAGTTTGAGTTTTACTTGGAGAGGCACCCTAACACAATTGTGGGAGTCAGTCTTCAGGGTACAGTGGCCAGTGCTGATAAACTTACAGTGGGGGATCCCTGAGTTTTCTTCCCCACTTAGCAATTCACATTCACTGCGAGCTTCCTGTTGCTCTCAGGCTTCAAGCATAAGCCAGATGTCTCTCAGACAAAGTCCCCCTCCCAGAAGACCCCATCCAGTCTCTGAGCTCCCCTGCTGTCCACACCCCTGAGGAATGTCTCCTCACCTGCCAGCAGGAGTCCCCTCCAGGGTAGCTGCCCTTTGTGGAGAGGGGCTGAGGAGAGCTCCATGGTCTCTGCTGTGGCCTAGGCTCTTCCTCTGGACAGGAGATTTGCCTCTCAGGCTGCTGCCAAGTCTGCCTGCTCTGGTGTCTGCTCTGCTTTTATTCTCAGACCTGAGCCTCCTCCCAGAAAAGGAAGCCTCCTGGAGTCACATGGGCTGGGGTGGAGTCTGTGTGTCAGTCAGTTCTGCCCCCCCCCATTTTTCTATTCCTTTCTTTCTGATTCAATGTTCTAGAACATACTTTAAGCCATAAAGTTGAGAAGTGTCCTGTGCCCCTAGAGAACAGCAGCTCACTCCAGGACTTTCTTCACTTCCCATAGCCAGGAGTGTATTTCCTTGTGACACAAAAACCCAGCAGAGCCCAATCTGCCCTGTGATCTCAATGCTCTGGGAAAGTGGGAGTTACTCCAGGGATGGAGTGGCAGTTATCTCTAGGGGCTGGAAAAGGTCTGAGTGTTGACTGGGGAGGGACCCGATCCATGACCACTGCTGTCACCAGTCAGGTGTCTGATCCAGGGATACAAGTTATCTCAGGGGTTCGCATCCCTGCATGCAGGAGGAGGTGACCTGTGTGTCCTAGAAAGAGGACTGTGTGCTCCAGCTTCCTATGGAGAGCCCCAGGGAGACACCCCTCCCCCCCAGCTTCCTGTGTAGTCTGAATGTGAAACAGGTCTGCCCATGCCCTCCCTGACCCTTCTGGGATGCCTTTGTTCTCCTTGGTGACTGTCCTGTGATCTCCCCATCTTTCCTCATGGGTGTTGCGAGGGGGAGGGGACTACATAGGGTCTCCTTGTAGAGTTGGGTTCTCAGAGACACAGGAAATGATTATGTGAGGGGGCTCCAGGTCTGTTGGAACTGGGTTAGAGACAAGGCTGCAAGATATGTTCTGGCCTCAGGGAGCTTCCCTGTTGATTATGTGGTTTCTTGTCGCCCCCTGGTGTCCATGAGGAGCCCTGCAGCTCATGTCTGTGCTGTCACAAGCTCCAAAGGCTGTAGTGGAGCTGAGCACCGAAGTTTCCCAGGGAAGGTCCCAGTGTGCAGCTGCCTTTGAGTTAGATTCTTTTTTTTTTCATTTTTTTTTAAATTAATTTTATTAAATTATAAAAGTTTCCATTTACGCCCCTCTTCCCAACACCCTCCCACTCCCCCCCCCTCTCCTCCTCCCTCTTTGTCCCTAAGGGCAGTCAGGGTTTCAAGCCCTGTGGGAAGTTCAAGTTCCTCCCCCCTCCCTCCAGGTCCAGGCAGGTGAGTATCCAAACAGACTGGATCCCAAAAATCCAGTATATGCAGAGGAAACTAGTCCCAGTGTCATTGTCAATGGCTTCTCAGAAAGACTCCGGGCCAGCCACATTCAGAGAATCCGGCCACATTCAGAGAATCTGGTTGGATCACGTGCTCGTTCAGTCGCAGTCCACCTGCCCTTGGTAAACTCTCATTAGATCCGACCCCTTGTATCAGTGGGTGATAGCATCCCTCGCAGTCCTTCGTCATTTTCTTCGTCCTTCTGCTCCTCATTTGGACCTTGGGGGACTCAGTCCGGTGCTCCAATGTGGGTCTCTGTCTGTATCGCCATCCATCAACAGATGAAGGATCTATGGTGATAAGCAAAATATACATCAGTATGGTTATGGGTCAAGGCCGGTTCAGGCTGTAGTGGAGCTGAGCACCAAGTTTCCCAGGGAAGGTCCCAGTGTGCAGCTGCCTTTGAGTTAGATTCTACCTGGGTGAGCTGGTGTCTCACAGAACTTTTAATTTGCTTTTCTCTGATGAGGAGGGGTCACTTTTTTCCTGAGTTTTACAGCTGTTTACTTTGAACACAAAAACCATATTATATATGACTTACAAATATGCTTTTCTGTTCTGTAGGTTGTCCTTCAAGTTTGTTGTTTTAATTCATAAACTTGCTATCTGAGGGTTGCTATTGCTGTGATGAAGCACCATGGTCAAAAGGAACTTGGGGAGGAACAGGGTTATTTAGCTTATAATTCCACATCACTGTTCATCACTGAAGGATCTGCTATGTAATGATAGAGAAAATCAGTTTTTTTCCAACAGGATCTATCAAACACGCTAGGGCAGCCCCCATGCCAAGGATTAGTTTGTTAAAACAAAAAGAACTCAACAGTAGCTTTTGTGGAGTTTTTGTTTAGTTTTGATTTGACCATTTTTTATAAAAATTGTTTTGGTCTTTTGCTGGTATTTTTATTTGTTTTCATGTTCTTTTGTCTTTTTCTTTTTTCTTTGCGAGATGAGAGGGAGTAGAGGTATGGAGGTGGGAAGGATCTAAGAGAAGTTGGGGGAGGGGGAAACTTGATCAAAATATAGTGTATGAAAGGTTTTTTTTTCTTTTTTAAATACAGGGTTTCTCTGTATAGCCCTGGCTGTCCTGGACCTCACTCTGTAGACCAGGCTGGTCTCAAACTCTCAATGATCTGCCTACCTCTGCTTGAGTGCTGGGATTAAAGACATGTGCCACCAGGCCCAGTTGAAAGTTTTTTAAATTAAAAAGTATAAATGAAAAGAGAGAAGGGGACAACGTATTTGGCTTTATATACTCAGTTAATGAGATCGTTCATAAGTGATCTGAAGATTATCTGGGCAGGGTGTTTGTGTGTGTGTGCGTGTGTGTGTCTTATGTCTTCCCTAAATTCTTAGATGAAGTTACGTAGTTACATATTTACATAGAGTTATATTTTCTAGACGCAATTATGGAAGTTCATAAGAATCTAGAATAAAGGAGAACAAATATTTACTTGGGGAAAAATTCACAATAAGGGTAGAGAGCCGCAGTCTTCCTTGGATGCTGAAAACAGAACTCCTACCACCACCCAAGCTAGGGAACATGCTTTCTGTCTGTGCTTATCAGTCCACATGTAGTACCTCAGACCATGCCTTAATGTGCTGGCATCCAAAAGGCTATTGGCTGAATGAATTCCACAGCACCTCCCCGTTTTGTCCAAATAAGAGGGCTCTAAACCTAATACAAAACTATATACAATAAGAACAAATATCAAGTATTGTCAAGGAGAAAGAAAATGCAAAAGCATATACAAAAATAGAACTACAACCAACATGAACAACATCAAGCAAGAAACACATGCTGAATGTCCAGTCTATAGTAGTTAGCTAATAACAATGATAATTTTAATAGTTATCTTATCCTGAATCTAAGTTTTATACTAAAATGTCTTAGCTCAGTTATTAGAAGAAAGTAGCTATGACTGTTTAGTCCTAACCCAATCAAAGACCTGAGAAGGAAATCAATATGACCTGAGTAAGCAGGAAGTACAAGCAAGTGACTTTCTAAAGGTGCAAGAAATGACAGAGACAGCTGCCTACCTGAGCATCCACCTAAAGTCTCATTTGCAATGTTGTTACAACCGACTTTGGCTAAGGCCTAAAGTATTTGACAGACCATTTTTAGAAGCAGGAAAATTTGAAAGACTGTCCTACCCTGTCTTGGCAAGGTTTCGCAGTCATTTTTGTTTGTATCCTGCTTGTCCAGTTTGGACAGTGTGCATATTGTCAGTAGTCAAGGCAAGGGCATTTCTTTGCCCAAGGTCAGTTTTCTCAGCAAGACAAGTTCCAAGTGGAGTGTCTTCAGTGCACAACATTCTCTTGGGAAGAGATCAGTGCTGCCAGGAGCAATTGTGTCTCACATAAACAGAATCTGAATTATTTGAATGCCATATTCCACAGTTCTTTGAAGTATTTAAAGATTACCTATCTATGCGGAATACATCTTTGTGAAGCTAGGGAACATAACTAACATAACTAAAAATATAGCAAACAGGTATGACATTATCCTGTAATTCTTAATAACTTAAGAAGTTATTAAGCTTAATAATATTAATAGTTATTAATAGCTTAAAGACTAAAGCTTCACACTATAAAAAACAATCTTTAAGCAGATGTTCAGCAATGAGGACAATGACCCCAAATTGAAACTATATGTAAATATCTTGATCAGAGGTAGAAATGTACAGTGCAATATGATAAAAATATTCTAAATTACATCAATATACAAAATGTCTTATGCAGAGGTAGAAACATACATCCACACATACAATATGATAAAATAACTTTACATTTGTGCACAAATATTGTAAAGAGAAATAGAAGCACAAGCAGATACACTAATCTACCTATTATCCCATCCCATCCATTCCTCCCCCTTTTTACTTTTCCAAAAAGAGATTCCTGTTCCTACTTCTTTCCACCCCCAACCCTATACAACTTATAAAAAACCCCTGACAGATGACAATTATCTATAACCCTGAAAAGACAAAATCTGTTGGGAGAGTATAGTTATATATAGCTAAAAGGTATATAGTATACACAACATGAATTGTATTTAAATAAGCTCAAATACACAAACCAATGGCATTAATTACACTAGGATGCTTTGTCCCTGTCATCACGGTTTCTAAAATTTGTCATCTCAACCATGACAACTTATGGCCACCCTGCCTCAGGCCCTGTAAACCTGGAATTTGCTTTTTCATATTTAACTTTGTCTATTCTTCAACTTTTATTTTCCTGTAATTATACAATAAATTCCATTTTATTTCTGACTTATTTTATTCAGGTACTTTTAGATATATTCAATTTGCAGCTTGTATCTGATTTTTTTTTAATTGCATGTAGCTGGTTGAGAAGTGGGTGGGTGGCTGGGGCTGCCACAGTGCTCCTTAGTTTCAGCATGTGAGTCCTGGGGATGAAATCCAGGGCACCAGGCTTGGAGAGAGTTGCTTTTCCTTAGTGAGCCATCTCAGCAGGCCTGAGAATTTTGTCTTTTTATGGCTGATTAATCTTGAAATGTTTAATATTAAATTAATAGAGAAATGTTAAATTAATAGAGAAAGGACATTTCTCTATTCGTCTGGTGATGGACTCTTGTCTGTCTCCACCTTGTGCATATTGTGAGGGACGCTGCAGTGACCAAGAGTCTGTAAGTGTCCAGCTTGCACATAAAGCTCTAGTGAAATTTTGAGCACACTTTCCAATGAGTTGCTGGTTTGCTGTGTTCAACACTGTGTTCAACTGTAGGAGCTCAGTAGGGTTTCCAACAGGGGCTAACTGTTCCGATTCCCATAAGTCATGTCCAAGAGTGCACCTTTTCCACATCCCACCGAAGGTTGATATTGAGATGTTTGAGGTATTGTAGCAACCTTTGTAGGTGTAGAGTAGTGGAGCCTCATTTGAGTCTGATTTATGCTTTTGAAGTAGAATAAGGTAGAAAAGGTCAGTTCCTGGGTCCTTATTTACTGATGTCCTTAACGTGCTGCTTGTACTGCCTATTTTTCAAGCATGCCTTCACTGGCTACCTGAAGAAGAATGACCTGGAGGAACAGCCGAACCAATGGCCATTACCATTAGCCACCTGCTGACTGCCACACATAATTCTGTAAAATCTTACTTGCCTTCTCCATCTTATGATTTTAGAGTATACAGTGAGAATGCAAACTAGAGCCAACATCAAAACCTTTCAGGAGCTCTCCCAGCTTCAGCCCACTGGATACTTCTCCTCTTTTCTACTCTCGTTGGTGCTTATTCCAGGAAGGCTTTCTTGACGTTTCATAATGACTGGCGACACTGAGTGCCACTTCCTGTACCTACTAGCCATTCCTATGTCTCTGGAGTCATGCCTATGTAAGTCTTCCCCATTCTAAGATGACTATGCCTTATATAATGGAGTGGATCTAAGTACACACATAGAATGCACTTTGATAAACTCGCCCTCCTGTACAACCCTCTATCTTTCCTGTTCCCCTCCTCCCTCCCTGTCTCTGCTTGTCCCTTTTGCTCTCATTTCCTTCCCACTCCCTACATTCTGCATATGAGAGAAAACTTTGAGACTCATCTAGTGTGGCTTATTTTTTAAGATAATGTTTTATAATTCCATTCAGTTTCCTGAATGAGTTTCAGGGAAAAAAAATGAGTTTTCAACTCAATTTCCTTCTTTTGGCTGAACAATAACCCATTATTTATGTATTCCTTGTGTGTGTGTGTGTGTGTGTGTGTGCATGCTTGCGTGTGTATGTGTACCTGATAGGTCTAGATCCCTGTGCTTTACAAATGATAGACAAGCAGTATATCACCGAATTATAGTTATAGTACTTTAATTTGATTATTTTTATATTGAGGTATGAGGTCTGGCTTTGTTGATCAGCATGGTCTCAAATTAGCAGGCTCAAGTGTTCCTCTCCCTCAGCCTACTGAGTGGTTGAGATTGCAGACACCACATCACCAGACCTGGTCACAAGTAGATCTGGGTCAATGTGTACAATCATGGAATAATCATCTGAGTAGGTTGTAATATATTTCTGCCTCCACCAAGTTCCTCTGAGGGCCTTCTCAGTAAATTCTACCCCTGAGTTTGAATTCTCATCACAAATAATTGCACTCATTTATTCATGGCCACTCATGGCCACGTGGAAACAGCGCTCCTCTTTATCTGACCCATTTTGCATAAGTGGTATTCTCAAAATATCATTTTCAGAAAAGATGGATTTTCTGGTCTTGAGCTGGGTGGTCTGGAAAGAAAGGACTCGTTTGATCCCAGGGCTGTGCCACCGAGCCCAGCAAGATTCATCCATTTTATTTTACAAGAAGTTGAGCCCATTAACTGCAGCCCAGCATGGAAGTCCTAGAGAGACTATGGAGACAAGAACACACCTCAGCTTAACAGAGGCCTAGTCAACACCCTATACAAATGCTTCAGTCAGCCAGTCACACTTTGGACACTTTTAAAAACTTGCGGGTTTTTTTTTTATTTAACCCTATTAAAGCTAGAATTTTTATGTCTCATATTGATAAACTCAGCTTGATCAAATTCCTTCCACATCATCTCTAACCCTTATCCATTCCCATATACATATTCCTCAGACTCTGACTTGAAGGAATTAGCAAACTCCTTAAGTTCATTAGGTTGCAGTGCATCTCCTCATGGACCACACCTTCTGTTTCCCCAGGAGGATGCTTAGCCTTACATCTGGTTATAGGCCATGCCTGGCATTTCCTTTAGGGAAGTCACTGCTGGTCATTGACTTACCAGATTAAGTTCCTCAGCAAAGGTGGAGAGGGCAATATTGCAGCAAGTGGGTATGCAGATGCATCGTCTCCACCTGAAACAATAAAAATATAAGGAAGAAAAAGTCCTTCTTTTCAAATGTGACAGTGCCCTGTGATGTGGGCTGAGCTGTTTTTGACGTCATTTGCAGTTGATATGAGTGGTTGTGATTCTCTTACCACACCTGTGACTTGGACTTCATCCGCCTACTAGCCCCCTGCTCTCCTAATAAGAATGGTTACTCCCCCCCCCCCCCCCCCCGCAACGGGTTTGCCGTCAGAACGCAGGTGTTGTGAAAACCACCGCTAATTCAAAGCGGAATGGAAAAGGAAAAGACTCACATCAACATCGTCCTTATTGGACACGTCGATTCCGGCAAGTCCACTACAACCGGCCACTTGATCTACAAGCGTGGTGGAATCGACAAATGAACCATCAAGAAGTTTGAGAAGGAGGCTGCCGAGATGGGAAAAGGCTCCTTCAAGTACGCCTGGGTCTTGGACAAACTGAAAGCTGAGCGTGAGTGTGGTATCACTATTGACATCTCCCTGTGGAAGTTTGAGACCAGCAAGTACTATGTGACTATCATTGATGCCCCCAGGACACAGAGACTTCATCAAAAACATGACTACAGGCACATCACAGGCTGACTGTGCTGTCCTGATTGTTGCTGCTGGTGTTGGGGAATTCGAAGCTGGTATTTCCAAGAATGGGCAGACCCGGGCCAGCCACATTCAGAGAATCTGGTTGGATCACGTCCTCGTTCAGTCCCAGTTCAACAGGCCTTGGTGAACTCTCATTATATCAGTCCCCTTGTATCAGTGGGTGCTCGCATCCCTCGCAGTCCTGATTACTTTTTTTATTTTCTTCATCCTTCTGCTCCTCATTTGGACAGTGGAGTGCTCAGTCCGGTGCTCCAATGTGGGTCTCCGTCTGTATCGCCATCCAACGTCGGATGAAGGTTCCCTCTGCCCTTGCCTTCTTTGCTCACGTTCTCTTTCCTTCTGCCTCTCATTTGGACCTAGGGAGCTAGGTCCAGTGTCATTGACAATGACACTGGGACTTGCTTCCTCTGCATATACTGGATTTTGGCGATCCAGTCTGTTTGGACTCTCACCTTCCCTGGACCTGGAGGGAGGGGGGAGGAACTTGAACTTCCCACAGGGCAGGAAACCCTGACTGCTCTAGGGGATGGAGAGGGAGGAGGAGAGGGAGTGGGGGGAGTGGGAGGGTGTTGGGAGGAGGGGCTGAAATGGAAACTTTTATAATTTAATAAAAAAAATAATAAAAGAAAAGAATGGGCAGACCCGTGAGCATGCACTTCTGGCTTACACCCTGGGTGTGAAACAGCTAATTGTTGGTGTCAACAAAATGGATTCCACTGAGCCACCTTACAGCCAGAAGAGATACGAGGAAATTGTTAAGGAAGTCAACACCTACATTAAGAAAATTGACTACAACCCTGACACAGTAGCATTTGTGCCAATTTCTGGTTGGAATGGTGACAACATGCTGGAGCCAAGTGCTAATATGCCTTGGTTCAAGGGATGGAAGATCACTCGCAAAGATGGTAGTTCCAGTGGGACCACCCTGTTGGAAGCTTTGGACTGTATCCTGCCACCAACTCGTCCAACTGACAAGCCTCTGTGACTGCCCCTCCAGGATGTCTATAAAATTGGTGGTATTGGGACTGTCCCTGTGGGCCGAGTGGAGACCGGTGTTCTAAAACCTGGAATGGTGGTGACCTTTGCTCCAGTTAACGTGACAGCAGAAGTAAAGTCTGTTGAAATGCATCATGAAGCTTTGAGTGAAGCTCTTCCAGGGGACAACGTGGGCTTCAATGTGAAGAACGTGTCTGTCAAAGACGTTAGACGTGGCAACGTTGCTGGTGACAGCAAAAATGACCCACCAATGGAAGCTGCTGGCTTCACTGCTCAGGTGATTATCCTGAACCACCCAGGCCAAATTAGTGCTGGCTATGCTCCTGTACTAGATTGTCACACAGCTCACACAGCATGCAAGTTTGCTGAGCTTAAAGAAAAGATTGATCGTCGTTCTGGCAAAAAGCTGGAAGATGGCCCTAAATTCTTGAAATCTGGTGATGCAGCCATTGTTGATATGGTTCCTGGCAAGCCCATGTGTGTTGAGAGTTTCTCTGACTATCCTCCACTGGGGCGTTTTGCTGTTCGTGACATGAGGCAGACAGTTGCTGTGGGTGTCATCAAAGCTGTGGACAAGAAGGCTGCTGGAGCTGGCAAGGTCACCAAGTCTGCCCAGAAAGCTCAGAAGGCTAAATGAATATTATCCCTAACACCTGCCACCCCAGTCTTAATCAGTGGTGGAAGAACGGTCTCAGAACTGTTTGTCTCAATTGGCCATTTAAGTTTAATAGTAAAAGACTGGTTAAGGATAACAATGAATCGTAAAACCTTCAGAAGGAAAGGAAAATGTTTTGTGGACCATTTTTTTGTGTGTGGCAGTTTTAAGTTATTAATTTTCAAAATCAGTACTTTTTAATGGAAACTTGACCAAAAATCTGTCACAGAATTTTGAGACCCATTAAAACAAGTTTAATGAGAAATCTGTCTCGTCAATGCTAAAACGTCATTCCTAAGTGCTTGGAAAGGTGTGTCCCAAGGGATTTGTATTGACTCAGAGCTCAGCCATTTTAAGGGCCCAATAGATGACTTTAATTTTTTTCTTTTTTTAAATATAATCCATTTTTATTTTATTTGCATTAATGTTGTGCTACATGTATGTCCGTATGAGAATGTCAGATCTTGGAGTTACAGACAGTTGTCAGCTTCCATGTGGGTGCTAGGACTTGAACCCAGGTCCTCTGGAAGAGCAGTCAATGCTCTTAATCACTGAGCCATCTCTAGCCCCAACCAATAGATGACTTTAAAAATGTAAATTTGTAATCTTAATTAGCTGTGGGAGTCTCAAAGATATAGGTAATCTAGTTACTGGTTGGCAAAACGGATTATAGTTCAGTATGTAGCTTGGCAGGCATGGGGACTGGAACTATACCCTCCTCACTCTGGGTACATGAAAGATAAATGGCCCTACCGCACCGAGTATTGTTTGAGAATTAAAACGGGAGGCAGGCTTTGGTTTAGTGACTTAGTCTAAGGAAAGAAAAACATTCAAGGAGAGATAGTAAATGTTGGCTACAGTTTAAAACCAAAGAGAAACGATAAACGCTCAGCAAAAGTTGTTTTAAAAGCTTAGGTTTTTTGTTTTATGGTTTTCTGTGGGATATATATAACACTGGTAGTGTGTAAGTATTTGTAAATGGCATCATTCAGGAATTTTAGCTAACAGATTGGGAAGAAAAATTTAAAATGATTTGTGACTACATGCAGTGTATGGCTTTAAGCCAGAAGAGGGCATCAATCAAATCATCTGTAGATTGTTTCTGAGGCACCATGATGATTGGGAATTGAACTTTTAACTACTTTGTTCAGAGGGAATTTGAATTCTTATCCTCTAGAAGAACAGCTACTGCGGCTTCTTTACACACTGGAGCCATCTCTAGCCCAGGAACATCCTGTTTTAAAAAAATTAACCTAATTTTAATTAAATTAATTAAATTAAATTAATTAAAATTAATTTTAATTTTCAAAATTAAACCTAATTTTGAAATTGTTTCAAGTCTGAATTAAAATGATATAATTAATTATGCACAATTTTTTTTAAAAAAAGAATGGTTAGAAATGTTTTACCAGTCACGGTCACAAGGTGGCAGCACTGCCTCACTGGTTTAAAAGGTAGACAGTGTGACTATGTCAGCTGCCCCACTGAGTCCCTGTGGAGTGACAGACTTGGTGCCTGGGAATCTCTTGCATTTAGAGTTGGAAGACACTTTAGAGAAGAGCTCGTCAGACTTTAATGTGCTTACAACCACACAATAACCACATGGCTACTGTTCAAATACAGGTTCTGATACTTGTAGTGGGACCTGAAAGCTGCCCTCCCTTCCTCTTTTCTTCCCTTTTCCCCTCCCTCCCTCCCTTCCTCCCTCTCTCCCTCCCTCCCAGTATGAGAAATAGGGTCCCAAGAGCCAGCAAAAGAATCAGAGACAGCTCCTGCCCCCTACTGTTAGGAGTCCTAGAAGAAGACCAAGCTACACAGCTGTCACATATAAGCAGAGGGTCTAGGACAGTCCCATGAGGTTCCCTGACTGTCAGTTCAGTCTCTGTCAGCTCCTATGAGCTCAGTGTAGTTGAATCTGTGGGTGTTTTCTTGTGGTGTCCTTGGTCCCTCTGGCTCCTGCAATCTTACCCCTTTTCTGAAGAATGTCCTGAACTCAGCCTGATGTTTGGCTGTGGGTCTGCATCTGTTGCTGCATGAAGCCTCTCTGATGAATACTGGGCTAGGCACCAATCTATGTGTATAGCAGAATATCGCTAGGCATCATTACCTTGACATTCCCCCACTTTTTCCTGCAGTCGTGTTTGGTTCTATCCTGTTCTCTGTGCCATCCAGCCCCTGGGTCTTGGCCCTCCAGACAGTGTCGGGAGTGGGCTCCCTATTGAGCTACTCTTCTTTCAGGTTTTTTTTCCTGTGTGTGTGTGTGTGTGTGTGTGTGTGTGTGGAGAGAGAGAGAGAGAGAGAGAGAGAGAGAGAGAGAGAGAGAGAGAGGTTGGGAGTTATTTTAATGCTGCATCAGCTCCTTCTGTGATCCAGTGTCAGTCAGACCTTGGTAGATCGTGAGTACTTTAGGGCCGGCTCTCGTCAGGGTCTTTCTAGATTTTGCCATTCTCTTTTGCATATAATGAGATGTTCCCTCTCTGGGAGGGATTGACGAAAACATGTAAGTTATTATCACTTAAAGTTTTTAGCTGGACATGGTGGTGCAAGACTTTAATTTCAGCACTTTTTAGGCAGAGGCCAGTGAATCTCTGAGTTCATGACCAGCCAGGACTACTTAATGAGTGAGACCCTGTCTCAAAAAAGGTTAAAAATAAGGTTGTTTGTGTTTGTCTGTGACTACAGATGCCTAAGGAGGCCAGAGGCTTCAGATTCACTGGAGGGAGAATTTTGGGCAATTGTGAGCAATCTGGTGAGATGTGGACACTGGCAACTGAACCCAGGTCCTCTGCAAGAGCAGCAGGTGCACCTAATTGCTGAACTATCCCTCCATCCTGATGAAATTTTTTAATGAAACTCCCAGAAATCCCATAAGGAACCTGAGCACAGTGAGAACCTGGACAGTGAGAGTTGCTTCAGCAGTCAGGTGATGGAGATGGGCGCACTTTCCTATTCTGTGAACTTAGAGCAGAGTCTTTACCCTCTCTCTTCAGAAGACACTGAGGGCAGAACAGCAGCTGGTGCTGCTCGAGGGAGGCCCTGTGCCTCTGACATGGGCTCTGTGTGTTGTGCTCTCAACCGTAGTCAGACGCAGTACCTTGGTCTTTATAACAGAATTGAGTTCTTTCCTGTCGGTGGCAATTATAGCAATTCTGTGCTGTGCACTTCCAGTGTAGCAAAGATTTCTCTGGGGCCTGGTGCAGAAAAAGAGCAGGAAGACGGGGTGAGGCATGACCTTCCCTTTTTCTTGGACTGCTGTTTGCTCACTCATACCTTCCCCATCCAAGGGAACTTTGTCCTTTCCTTCTTGGGTCCCCACCAAGGTCTGTATTTAGTTATCTCTACTTAGCTGATTATGCTTTGAGAAGGGAGGCCCACAGAATGGCCCACAGAATGGTTTCAAGGACTAATTTTCACGGTTGGTTTTCAGTTCTGAACGTTTGTTAGAATCTGAGGTATTGAACCATCTTTCAGGACCTGTTACAAACTCCAAAGGCGTCTCATTTGATTAACCTGTGGGGTCCACAGGCGTTGATAGTTTAAGAGTGCTCCCAAAATGGGTTAATGGGTGAAGACATTTGTCACCAAGCTTGATAATCTGTGTTGGATCCCCAGAACCCACATGATGATGTACAGAAAAATCCTCCTCCTCCAAGCTGTCTTCTAACCGCTACATGCTTGCTGGAGTTTGCTTGTCCCTCCCAATAAATAAGATGAAATAAATAAAATAAAACAACATTTCCAAGTGATGTAGTCATTTTATAGGGGAGAAGTGTGAGCCAAATGCTCCAAGTTCCCCTGAGAAGCAGTGAAAGGCCTTGTCACCCTGGGCTCCTCCCAAGCTGATCTGGAGGCACAGTGCCTTCCTGTGCTACCTGGATGAAGAGCACAGCTTGAGCTTAACCATGAAGAAATATTAGATGAGCCCAAATTGAGGGTTATTAAAAAACAAACAAACCAACAGCCGGTTAATGTACTTCCAGTGGGGGTAGCACCAGGGACCCAGAGGCTTGCAAATCCCAGGTCTGCTTGAACCATGTAGTGAGACTTTATCTTAAGCAAAATCAAAATCAAAAGGTTAAGCAGCTCATAGTAGCTCAGGTCTATGATCCCAGCTCTTGGGAAGTGGAGGTGGGAAGATCACGTGGACTATGTAGCAAATTTGACAGGAGCCTGGGCTAAATGAGACCTGGTCTAAACAACTCCCCCCACCCCCTGCAACAGCAACAATAAAAACCTAGTCCAACAAAAACACCAACTAGATTAGCCAAAAACCTCGTAAATTCCCAAGGGTTAGCTGGACAACTTCCAAATCCAGCCTTAGCTTCAGAATGATTTGTAAGCCAGCTTGGGCTACCAAAAGAGACCGTGTTTCAAAAACAAATCAGACAACAAATCAAAATGCTATGGTCATGAAGAGAAAATTCTGAAGAACTCTTCCAGATTAGAGAAGACTAAGGGGTTTGAGGATATAGCTCAGAGGTGAACACTTCCCTAGAATGTGCCAGACCTTGGGTTCAATCAACAGGACTGTAAAGACAAAAACCAAACCAAAACAAAAATACCCACTACCAAAAATAACCTTAAAAGAGACAAAATAGTTAAATACAATATATAATCTTAGGTTGGACCCGATTTCAGAAAAAGGGTAATAGGGTAAGGTCTATAGATATGTATAGTTTTTTGTATGTTACCAGTGACATGTGTCGATTTTGAGAATTACAATGTAGACATCAAAATGTTAATATTTTGGATAATTGAGTATAGAGCACATGAGGGCTACTTTTGGAATATTTTTAAGAGTCTGAAATTATTTCCAAATATAGCAGTGAAAAAAGCAAGCCAGGGGCTGGGAGAGATGGCTCAGTGTCTAAGAGCACTGGTTGCTATTGCAGAGGACCAGGTTCAATCCCCAGCACTTACTTGGGGCTCACAGCCATCTTTAACTGCAGTTCTAGGTGATCGAACACCCTATCTGGTAGCCTCTCCTGACCTCTGCAGACACTGTATGCATGTGGGTGTGATGGGTCCATGGGGGTCACACAAAGGATGGGGGACAGACCACCAAAGCCTATTACACCAAAGCAAACTTTATCCAAGTAAATAAAAAATTAAAAAATAAATCTCCACGGGGCACAAAAAGCTTATCAGACAGCTAAGACCACAGCCAGAGATGGACTTGTAAGGCTGTGGCAAAGGTTGGTTTCCAAACTCCCCCTTTTTACATGAGGAAGCAACAGTCATTAGGCATGAGAAAAAGAATTTTTACAATCTCAAGGTAAAACTCCGATACAAATAGCATTTTTTATTACAATTTACATGAACAGGGTTTTTAGTTAAACTAGTGTTTGTATTTACTATATTGTTTTTCTCTGTCTGTTTCTGGTGGTGTTTATTAAAGCTCTATATTCCCTGGATACTGTCAGTTTTGTGTAGCAGGGAAGGGTATGGGAAAACGCACAACCAAAAAGTCACGTACATCCCATCATTTTAAAGTTAACTCAGCCCACGTTAATTGCTGGTCATGAGTGACTAGGAGGTTATCCAAAGCTGACCCTCAGTTTGCCAAGGTTTGTTTTAGTCTTGTAGATAGAGCTATCGAATGTAAACCAAAGTAACCCACTGTAAATAGTTAGTCATTAAGCTGCTGCGAAAGCTGCTGACAGCCTGCTCTCATTCTCCTAGGCTTACAACTTTATATTTCCTTATTACTACATTCTTATTTCTGGAAACTACATTTCTATATTCTTATTCTTGGACTCTTCATTCCCTCCTAGATTTGTAACTAGAATCAAGTCTTTGATTCATTTTGATTATCATAAAGTCTTTGATTTGATATTTTCTCAGACTGTTTTAGGACAGGGACAATGTACTTTCTTCTATAGGAACTTCAAGCTGAAATGGTCAGTGCCCAAAAAGGCTGAAAAGTTAGTCAAAAGTAAGAAGAGAATTTAAGCAATTTAAGGGACACTTATCAGAAGCATCTGATTTGACCTAGCTGCAGACAAACTGCATTTGTATTGACTGGATTGGTCCATATCAGTTTTTAGCAATTCCAATACTCATAGGCTGAACGTCAGCAGCTGATGCCTAGACATGTCTGTCAGCCAAGTGGAAACCTTCTGAAACAGACTAGAGACAAAAATTAAAATTTAGGAATTTAAAGGAAAAATCACAATCGGAAGTTTCAGAGGAGTAAAGTCTCAAGAGAGGGAGAGAGACATCATCCTTAGGAAGAGACAGATTAGAAATTTTAGATTGTACTTGTCTGGAGTCCTTTTGATCTGTGAGAAAGTCTCAGGACTTTCTTAGTTCTCTAAAGCTTACATAAATTTTTAAAATGTTTAAAACTTGATCTTATTGAGCCATACATTTTTCTCTGTTCCCCTTTCTTCCTATACTCTCTTCTTCAAAACTTTCCCATGGTCTCTATGCTTCTCATTTGCTCTGGAGATCTTTTCTTTTTCAACTTCCCATGTAGATTAGATCCATGTATGTCTCTCTTAGGGTCCTCATTGTTGTCTAGGTTCTCTGCAATTCTGAATTGTAGACTGGTTTTCTTTGCTTTATGTCTCAAAGCCACTTATGAGTGAGTATATATGATAATTGTCTTTCTGATTCTGAGTTACCTCTCTCAATACGATGTTTTCTAAATCATCCATTTGCTTGCAAATTTCAAGATGTCATTATTTTTCTGCTGTGTAGTACTCTGTAACACCCGATTCTATGTTACCCCCTCATTACAGTTCGTGCGCCACTGTATGCGAGTTGGGCAAGGGCCTGGAGATTGAAAAAAACACACAAGAGACCTGGGTCACTCGAAAGGAGATCAGCTGAATGCCGTTTATTCAATTTAGGGGAAAACCTGTTATACCTGGCTGCTGCATAAGGATTTCCTCCCAGGTAGGTAGGAAATTACCATACCAAAGATGAAACAATGCCCTTCAGCTAATCACCAGACAAGGGCAGAGGGAGCACAGGAACAAACAGGATGCTTAGCTGGCTAACCAGAAACTGTCCTCAAGATGCAACCCAGGAGCAGGTAGACCCGGGCCACACAGGTCCCCCTTTTATATAAACTATATGACTAGGCCTGTTTTGGGTGGCATTGGACATCAGGCAATACCCCTTACCCGTCATGGGAAAGCATCCAGGTCAAAATACATTTCCTGTCTTAGGTTGGGGCAGCCCCCCAAAAACCTTACCTGTCATTGGCTCACTAGTCACCCATCACCAAGTTCAGCCAGATTTGTGCTGAAAGATACTCCGGGGCAATAGCTAAGAGGACTTGCCATGTGGCAACATTGACCTGAGCTTGCTTTGGCTCTGGCACCGTGAAACCATGAAGATGATGCTCCAGCACACATATGCATTCCTAAAGGAGACTGTGCCTGCTCAATTCTTAATAAGTCTGCCCAAATGGGAGCCCTTTAAGTAAGGTCTCAGCACTGGTGGAAGGAACTCTGGTATAGTTAACTAGAATAATAATAATAGCTAAGTTGTAAATCTTGTACTCCAGGGTCCATGAATAACAGCAATAAGTCGTTCCTGACCTAGCAGAGGTCGTAAACCACAACCAATTGCAAAATTAACTGCAGTATTCAATTGTAAATTTATCTCAGTTTGAACGGCCAAGGCATTTGCAACCTGCCCTGAGAAGGTATCCATTGTGCTAGCAGAAGCAACTAGCTGATTAAAGGAAAAATCCAGCAGCATTAGCCGCTCTGGCAGGCACAGCAATGGTTGCCAAAATCATGGGATGGGTGGGTAGGTAAAGGAAGAGTCCTTGGCACTCAAATCACCACAGCCAGCTCCTCAGGAACCCAGCAGCTCTTCAGTTAAAAATCCAGTGTCTGCTGGATCTCTTGGTTCTGTCCTGTCTTCAGGCTTCTGGACAGGAAAATCCACAGCATGCACCAGACGCTCAGGTACCCAAATTGGATTGTCAGCATCCTGCGGGAAAACACAAACAGCTCCTCTTCCCCACACCAGTACAGGATCTGGACCATACCAGGTGCCATCTGCTAGATTCTTCCATTTAACATGAGGCATCCCAGAAGAATTTGGCCGCCAATGTCACTCAGCAGCGGTATGAGATTGAGCATCAACAGTCAAAAAATTTAAAACGTATACTATAAAAGACAAATGGTCTCTTGGGGTGGAACCATATTCCCCCTTTTTGTTTTATGCAAATAAGCTTTGCGCATATGATGTGCTCACTCCACTATGGCTTGTCCTTGAGGATTATAGGTATTCCCATTTTATGAGAAATAGAGAACTCAGAGCAAAATTTAGCAAAGCCAGTGCTGGTGTAGGCTGGTCCATTGTCAGTTTTTACAGTTTTTGGAACTCCCATGTAGGCAAAAGCCTGGAGACAGTGACTTTTAACATCCTGTAATTTTTCTCCTGTATGAGCTGAGGCAAAAATAAGATGAGAATATGTATCCATGGTTATGTGAACATATTGCATGCACCCAATAGAAGGAACGTGGGTAACATCCATTTGCCACAAATGATTAAGAGCAAGCCCACAAGGATTAACTACCAAATGGGGAACAGTTAAAAGTTCTGTACACAAAGGGCATTTTTTAACAATATCAGTGGCTTACTCTCGAGATATCTTAAAATGAAATCTTAAAGACCCAGCATTGAGATGAAAATGATTATGAGCTTTTTCTGCAGCTCCATAAGATTCTTGACTAACTGCATAAATTTGGAGAGTAAGCTGATCAGCTAAAGCATTCCCCTCGCTCAAGGGACCAAGCAGGTCAGTATGAGCCCACAAATGCCCTATGTAAATGGGAAGAGATCGGGCCCACAGCAAAGTTTGTATAGCCAATAACTGCATCTGGACTCAAGATACAGAGGCAATATAAGCTACAGTTTCCAAAGGTGCAAGAATTTTGCTTATGTACTGACTGTCAGTAAAAAGGTTAAATGGAATATCAGCATATTTCTCTAAGGCCATTTGTACAGCAATCAATTCAGCCACCTAAGCAGATTTAATATTAACAGACTGAATATCAAAATCAGGAGGGGAGGCTATCACAGTTCTCCCGGTGGAAGAACCATCAGTAAATACATTCCATGCCCCTGTCAGAGGCTGCAAAGAAATAACTTTAGGGAAACATACCAGATGATTTTTGAAAAAGGTGACCAACTTATCAAAAGGATAATGATTATCAAACTTGCAGGGATTAGTGCATAAAAACATGGTCCAATCTTCAGCAAAACTCTGCAGCCAAGCTATTTCTGCCTGGGTATATAGTGTAATAACCTTATCAGGTAACATTCCAAAGGTTTGTAAACTAAGTTTATACCCTTTCTGAATAACACGTAGCACAGCTGATGTGTACGAGATAACAATTTTTACAGTTGACACATGTTCATGTATCCACAGGATGGGTCATTTCTGTCAAAAAACTCTAGTAGGGCTATGCTGAGAAGGAAAAATTATTAACTCATGAAAGGAAATTGGATCTGGATTCCCTTGCAGAATGTCCATACAACCATTTACTGCTTTAAGATCTTACAAAAACCTTTGTTTACTAGACTTTTTCTTAATAACAAAGATAGGAGTGTTCCAGGGAGAAGTGGATGGCACTATACGTCCTGCCTCTAGCTGTTCCTGAAACTCACTCTGTAGACCAGGCTGGCCTTCAACTCACAGAGATCTGTAAGTCTCTGCCTCCAAAGAGCTGGGATTAAAGGCCTGTGCCACTATATCTGGCTTTCTCCTTGGCTGATTAACTGCCCCTTTACCCACAGGGCAGTTTCTTTTGAAGTGTCCTGACCTTCTACAAAGAAAACAATTCCTAGATCTAGCTTCGCCTTGACCTTCCCTAAGGGTAGAAACAATTACCTGACCCATCACGTGAGTGCCATCAATGTCCCTGCATAAACGGATAAAGTCATTTAAGTCTCCATTTCTATGGGGGCGTAAAACCTCTTGACAAAATCTGTTAGCGTTTTCATAGGCTAATTGCTTTATGGCTGGCATAGCTGAGCTCACATCCCCCAAAAATAAGACTTCCTACCTGTAGCAGGTGGTCAATAAACTCAGAATAAGGTTCTGAAGATACTTGAAGGGTCTTAGAAAGCTGTTCTCCTGCTCCTTTGTTAGGTAAAGTTTTCCAAACTTTAACGGCAGTAGCTATCTGAGCATAAATTGCAGGATCATATGCAATCTGTGTTGTTAAGCCAGTATATTGTCCTTCACCAGTTAACATGTCAAGGTTATGATGGGGGAAACCCGCGATGGCATTATTCCGTGTGGTCTTTTTGCAATTTTCCTGCATTTCACCTCTCCATAACAAATAATCTCCCCCTGAAAGACAAGCCCTGCAAGGCTACATCCAGCCACTGGGTGTAAGGTTGAGCTCTGCAAAGGATTCTAATACAGCTACAGTGAAAGGAGCATCAACTCCATAGGCCACAACTGCTTCTTTTAGGTGCTTAATGTCCTTAAAGGCCAGGGGGTTATGCTGCCTGATCTTCTGTTCTTGCGGATCAATAATTTCCACAACAGGATAAATCTGCCTTTCTCTACTTAGATTATTTAGTCTGTCTTGAATCTCTTGGATTTCTGCCTCTAAGTCTATAGGGGTGGAAGCAGTAGTACAAGGATTTGAAGTGGCAAGGAATGTTTTTTTGCGGTGGAGGTCTCATCGAGAGATCTCTGTTTGCTTCCTCGTTTTCCTCTTTTTCTAACTTCTTTTTTATCAGTGCGATCTTCTTTTCTAAAATTTCTTCTTCCTCTTCTATATCCCTTCTAATACTCTTAACTTCCTGCTCCTCAAAACTCTTAATAGAACTCACAGATTCTACTTCCTGAATCTCCTCAAGGGTTTTGTTTAAATTCTCTAATTGTTCTTTTACTTTTACATCATCACTGAGAAGAGCATCTCTGACTAAGCGTCAAAGCGAAAATATAGCTATGGGGAAAACTTCTGGCCCTTGCTCTTTCAGTGCATTTTGAAGGTCATCCTTTATCTGCTCCCAATCAGTAATATTAAAACCCCTTGCATGTAGAAACCAGGGACTAAACTCTAAAACTCTAAAACTAAACTCTCTTAGAGATCTCTTGTGCTGTCTCAACTTTAATACTGGTGCCTTGTTTCTCCAAAAGAACTAACAATTGTCCTGTTAACCGGCCCCTTAACACTGGAGCAGAATTACTTGCACCCATTAGCCAATACACCCTTACCACTTATCTGCTGGCCAGCCTTCTGAGGGCAATCTCTCAGGGATCCCTACTTCCCGATCTCACAGATGGGTCTCTGCAGATGGGTCTCCTACTGTAGCTGCTAATGATCCCAGCGGGGTCTCCAATTGTAACACCCAATTCTGTGTTACCCCCTCGGTACAATTCGCTTGCCACTGTACCATATGCTAGTTGGGCAAGGGCCTGGAGATTGAAAAAAACACACAAGAGACCTGGGTCACTCGAAAGGAGATCAGCTGAATGCCGTTTATTCAATTTAGGGGAAAACCTATTATACCTAGCTGCTGCATAAGGATTTCCTCCCAGGCAGGGGGGAAATTACCATACCAAAGATGAAACCATGCCCTTCAGCTAATCACCAGGCAAGGGCAGAGAGAGCACAGGAACAAACAGGATACTTAGCTGGCTATCCAGAAACTGTCCTCAAGATGCACCCCAGGAGCAAGGGTAGACCTGGGCCCAACATTACTCCATTGTGTAAATGTACCACATTTTCCTTATCCATTCTTCAGTCGAGGGGCATTTAGTTTTTTCCCAGGTTCTGGCTATGACAAACAATGTGGCTATTAATATAGTTGAGCACATTTCTTTGCGGTACGATTAAGCATCCTTTGGGCATATACCCAAAAGTGGTATTGCTGGGTCTTGAGGAAGGTTGTTTCCTAACTTTCTGAGAAATCACCATAATAATATCCAAAGTGGCTGTACCAGTTTGCACTCCCACCAGCAATGCAGGAGTGTTCCCTTTATCCTACATCCTCTCCAGCATAAGTTGTCATCAGTGTTTTTGATCATGGCCATTCTTACAGGTGTAAGATGGAATCTCAGAGGGTTGTTTTGATTTGCATTTTTCTGATGACTAAGGATGTTGAGCATTTCGTGAAGTGTCTTTCATCCATTTTAGATTTCTCTGTTGAGAGTTCTCTGTTTAGGTCTGTACGCCATTTTTTATTGGATTATTTGTTCTTTTGATGACCAATTTCTTGAGTTCTTTGTATATTTTGGAGATCAGACATCTAATGTGGGGTTGGTGAAAATCTTTTCCCATTCTGTAAACTTTTGTCTTGTCTTTATGACTGTGTCCTTTGCTTTACAGAAGTGTTTTAGTTTCAGGAGGTCCCATTTATTAATTGTTGCTCTTAGTATTTTTACTACTGTGGTTATAATTTTGAAGTGGTCTCCTGTGCCAAAGTGTTCAAGGTACTTCCCAATTTCTCTTCTGTGATGTTCAATGTGGTAGGCTTTATGTTGAGGTCTTTGATGCATTTGGACTTGAGTTTTATACATGGTGATAGGTGTGAATCCATTTTCCCTTTTCTCCATGTTGATATCCAGTTATGCCAGCACCATTTGTTGGATATGCTTTCTTTTTTCCCTTTGATATATTTTGCTTCTTTGTCAAAAATCACGTGTTCATAGGAGTGTGGGTTGATATCTTGATATTCAGCTCAGTTCCATTGGTCCTCCTGTCTATTTTTTTTATGCCAATACCAGGCTCCTTTGAATACTGTAGCTTTGTAGTAGTGTTTGAAGTCAGGGATTGTAATGCCTCCAGAAGTTTCTTTATTGTACATTTTTGTTTTGGCTATCCTGGGTATTTTGCTTTTCCATATGAAGTTGAGTATTGTTCTTTTGAGGTCTGTGAAAAATTTTGCTGGGCATTGCACTTAATCTGTAGATTGCTTTTGGTAAGATTGCCATTTTTACTATGTTAAATCTACCTACCCAAGAGCATGGGAGATCTTTCCATTTTCTGGTGTCTTCTTCAATTTCTTTCTTCAAAGATTTAAAGTTCTTGACATACAGGTCTATCACGTGTTTGTTTAGAGTTACTCCGAGACATTTTATATTATTTGTGGCTATTGTGATGTGTGGTGTTTCTCTGATTTCTTTCTCAGCCCATTTATCACCTGTGTACAGGAGAGTGACTGATTTTTTTAAAGTAAATCTTGTATCTACTTACATTACTGAAGGTGTTTATGAGTTGTAGAAGTTCCTTGATAGAATTTTTGGGGTTGCTTATGTAAACTATGATATCATCAGCAAATAATGAGAGTTTGACTTCTTCTTTTCTGATTTGTATCCCCTTGTTCTCCTTTTCTTGTCTTATTGCTCTAGCTACAATTTCAAGAACTATATTGAATAGATATGGAGAGAGTGGACAACCTTGTCTTGTTTTTGATTTCAGTGTGATCTCTGGGAGTTTCTCTCCCTTTAGTTTGATGTTAGCTGTTGGCTGGCTGTATATTGCCTTTATGTTTAGGTACATTTCTTGTATCTCTTATCTCCAAGACCTTTATTATAAAGAGGTATTGTATTTTGTCAAAGATTGTTTTCAGCATCAAATGAGATGATCATGTGGTTTTTATTTTTCAGTTTGTTTATATGGTGGATTACATTGACAGACTTTCATATGTTAAACTATCTGTGCATTTCTGGGATGAAGCTTTCCTGGTCATGGTAGATGATTTTTCCGATGTGTTCTTGGATTTGATTTGCCAGCATTTTATTGAGTATTTTTGCATCAATGTTCATCAGTGAGATATGTCTCTTTTTTAGTAATGTCTTTATGTGGTTTGAATATCAGGGTAATTGTAGCCTCCTAAAAAGAGTTTGTCAATGTTTCTTATGTTTCTTTTATGTGGAACAATTTGAGGAGTATTGGTATTAGTTCTTCTTTGAAAATTTGTAGAATTGTGAGCTGAAACCATCTGGTCCTGGGATTTTTTTTTTTTTTGGGTTAGGAGCATTTTGATGACTGTTCCTATTTCTTCAGCAGTTATAGGTGTATTCAATTTTATTATCTTGTCTTTATTTAATTTTGGTAAGTGATATTTATCCAGAAAGTTATTCATTTCCTTTAAGTTTTCCAATTTTGTGGAGTACAGGTTTTTGAAATATGACTTAATGATTCTCTGGATTTCCTGTGTTTGTTGTTATATCCCCCTTTTTATTTCTGATTTTGTTAATTTGAATATTCTCTCTCTTCCCTTTGGGTAGTGTGGATAAAGTTTTGTCTATTTTGTTGATTTTCTCGAAGAACCAACTCATTGTCTCATTGATTCTTTGTGTTGTATTCTTTGTTTCTATTTGGTTGATTTCAGCTCTCAATTTGATTATATCCTGTGGTCTAGTCCTCCTGTGTGAGTTTGCTTCTTTTTGTTCTAAAGTCTTCAAATGTTCTCCTAATTCACTAATTTGGAATTTTTCCAGCTTCTTTATGTAGGTTTTTAGTGCGATGAACTTTCTTCTAACACTGCTTTCACTGTGTCCTATATATTTGGGTTGTTGGAATTTTAGTAAGTCTTTAATTTCTTTCTTGACTCATAGATGATGATTCAGGTGAACACTGCTTAATTTTGTTGTCTTCCTGGAATTAGTGTTGCTGGTGAATTCTAATTTTAAGCCAGCTTAAATGATTTTTTTAAGTTCATGAGAAGATATAAACTTTAGACATACTAACATCCCTCGGTTTATAATCTGTACTGAAATTTACATTATAGAGATGGCAGTATACTTGTGCCAGAAATGAATCTGGTTGAAAGCATTAACATCTCTTTTTTTTTTCTTCAGAAAGCTGTGACAGATGTTTTATGTACAATGGAAAGTATCTTTGAGGTCTATAGTTAGGAAGCAACCAAAGGGAATATAAAATCTTGAGTTTGTTGACCCATTTTAAATCATTTTTTTCTCATCAGCATTTAATTAAGCTTTTTCATTGTCAGACCTTTATGACTTGCATTTACACACCCTAATCACTTTTCTTTCCACATCTTAAAACACTTTCTTAGACACAAACATTTTCAGATCCTCACATATTTAGCTTTGCATCATAAAACATCTTTTATCTACTTTACCTGTAGGTACAGGTGGCTGACCACTGAGAACAGTCACTGTAAAGTAAGTTCCTTTAAACAAAGGAATGGTAAGAAGTTATACTGAAATCTGTTTTGTGAGTTTCTCTCTCTCTCTCTCTCTCTCTCTCTCTCTCTCTCTCACCTGGTAGCAAGGTGAACTGTGTCTAGACTCTGTATTGGCTCTAAGACAGTGAGCCCTGTGACCTGAATCTTACAGAGAACTGAGAAGGCAGCTGAAGCCTTGGTTGCTGCTTTTAAGCTGGCAAAGTTACTAGTCATCAAACAACATCAGAGTCCTGAGAGGAATAAATTTTACCTGAATTATTGATTAAAAAATTACAGCGACTAACTTGCTAGTTGCTCAGACAGCTACCCTGGGGTCCTCATCAACATTCCAAGTGGGGATCCATGTCTCATAGCTGCAAGATGGACACCAGAAAGATTGGGGATGCTCTGAGGTTTGGCTGAAACAGGTAACAGGAGAGGGTACTGGGAGGTTCCCAGAGACCCTGGGGTCTAGGCATATGTAAATTAAGAAAGTCACAATAGCATGATAGCATTTATTCTATGGGTGTTTGTGGTGTGTGAAGGCTTTCCATGTGACGTCTGCACTGTCCAATCTTCTGTCAGGAGTGGGCTTGAGATGCCAATGGTGGATCCACACCTTAATTTTGTCATGGCAGTTGGAGTAGTCAGAATTACCATGTGTGGTCCCTTCCAGCATGGCCCAATGGTGGTCTTATGGTATCTCCGGACCCCAATGACATACCTAGCTTGTAGTGGTGAGGTTTGGCAGGTGACAACTAATAGATGTGTCTCAGGAGTGGGAAGACGCCATCCTGGATAGTCTGGAGAGCCTGGATATACTTAAGAACTTGTATTCAGATATTTTAGCCACAACTTCTGAGGGGAGTCTGGAAACCAAGGGAGGGGGTCTGCCAAACACAGTGTCATGGGTTGTCAACCCACAATAGTAGAGGGTGTTCCATACTTGGAACAGGGAGAAGGGTAGGAAGACTACCAGTCTTTGCCAGTTTCTAGGCTTAGTTTAGTCAAAGTCTCCTTTAGTGTCCGATTAGACCTCTCTACCTTTCCTGAACTTTGGGGATGGTATGCACAATGTCATTTCCAATTGGTCCCCAATACTCTAATTGAGTCTTGGGTTACCTTGGAGATGAAAGATAGCCCGTTATCCAACCCTATCCCGGAGGGAATTCCATACCTTGGAATGAGTTTATGGATGATCTTCTAAACTACTGTTGATGCTGCTTCTTCCTGAATGAGGAAAGCTTTAATCCATCTGGAAAAGGTATCTTTAAAACAAGGAGATAACTATACCCATATTTGCCAGGTTTTACCTCAGTGAAATCCACTTTCCAGTGGACTCCAGGGGAAGTTTCTCTCTCTTTTTTGAGAGGTTTTTTTTTCTTTTGTGGATTAATAGTTTGGCAGGGGAGACATTGAGACACACAATTCTCCAGCAATTGATTTATGTTGGAAATCTTACACCTCGCGTGTCTCAGGAGTTTCTTTAATTTTCGTTTGCCCAAGTGTGTCCCCTTGTGAATTTGATAGACTGGGGACTTAACCACTTCAGCTGGTAAGGTGTGTCTTTCATCTGGCATATACCTCCATCTGTTTTTAACCCAGGTGTTTAATAAGGAAGCAAATTCTTTATCATCCTGGAAAGATTAGTCTGACATTTTAGGCAACACAGAGTCTGGCATTTTTATCAATGAATCAGTGACATTTAAGACTGCTTTCTTGGATGAATGATATGTACTATGATTGCCCTGGGCCTTGTAAGAGTTTTCTTTTTGATGTCCTGGGTAATGTATAAAGGCCAGTCTTTTAGGAAGCCAGAGGCAGACAGTAAGTCCAGGATTTTTTGATTATTTTTAACTATTATTCCTCAGCAGTCAGTAAGCCTCCTTTCCCCGGTGTATGGCTCCATGGAAGTGCACCACAGCCAAAGTGTATTAAGTGTCTGTGTAAACATTGATAGTCTTATCCTTCCCTAGTTGTAGAACTTTGGTTAGAGCAGTCAGCTCAGCCTTTTGTGCTGAGGTACTAGGAGGCAAGGCGGTGACCCAGATAGTCTCTGTAGGTGTTGTTATATCCAATCCTGTGTACCTGGTTCCGTCTCAGATAAAACTGCTGTTGACCTTGAAGCATGTGAGATCTGGATTGGCCATGTGATCTGGTTTCATGTACTTGCTGAAATATCTCTGTGAAGTCATGGATGACATCAGAGTCTGGGTTAGGCAGCAAGGTCGCTGGGTTGGTGAGGTGCTAGGAAGGAACCTAATGTGAGGGGCAGAGCGGGGGCCTTTAGCAGAGCTTTCTTTATAGCTCTGCAAGCTCCTTCTTGAGTGTCAGTCCAGAGAAAGGATTCCTCTGCCCCACGAGTAGCCTCATATAAGAGTTTTGCCAATTTTGCAAATCCTGGTATCCAGAGCAGGCAGAATCTGACTGAGCCTAAAAACTCCACGACCTGTCTCTGGGTTTGAGGGCTGGAATGTCCAGAACAGTTTGTTTTTGAGCAGACAACAGTCATCCCTTGCTTTCTTTCAGTATATATCCTGGGTACATGAGTTCAGAGACACAGATCTGGGCCTTTTTATTCAACACCTTCTACCTTAATTGGCATAAGGTCTGCAGCAAGTCTCTAGTTGCTTGTAATCAAGAACCTTGGTCCTTTGAAGCAATTAGAGGATTCTCGTCATATTTGATGAGGCTTAAATCAGGGTGAGAGGTCTGATAATCCCTCAAGTCCCGATATAAAGCTTCATCAAAGATGATTGGCAAACTTTTGAATCCTTATGGCAGGCAGGTCCAATTGAACTGTTCATTGAAGCCCTGTCTGAGTCTTGCCATTTGAAGACGAAGATTGGTTGACTCTTGACTTTCAAGGTTAGGCTGAAGAAGGCATTCTTAAGGTCTAGAACTGAACACACTTGGAGCTCCAGAGAGATGGAGTTTAGGAGATTATAGGGGTTGGGAACCTTAGTGTAAATGTCTTCAACCCATTTTTTAATCTCCCAAAGACCTTGTATGGTCGATAGTCATTGGTCCCTGACTTCCTAACTGGAAGAATCAGGGCATTCTAAGGAGACTGGCAAGGCACTAGTATTTATTACATGCTCCAGGAGACAATTAATATGTTTAGTAATGCCCAGCTTAGCCTCCGGGGCCATGGACTACAGCCCCACTCTGACAGATTGGGCATTGGATTTTAAGGCGTCTGCAACTGGGGGCTGTTGCTAGCTCCAGTGGGTTAGTCTCTGCCCACACTCCTGGGATGGAGCACTGGAGTTCAGCCATTCGAGGAGATGTCTCTAAAGTCAGAGTCTGTGAAAAGAGCCTGTATTATTCTTCTAGGTACAGGCATAAGGCATAGACTTTGGGCTGTGGGTAGATTGTCACCCCCTTTTCAGTGAAATGAATTTGGGCTTTCATCTCGGCCAATAAGTTTCTCCCCAGGAGCTGGTAGGAGCATTTAGGGATAACTATGAAGAAATGCATAACTTTCTTCTTTTGGGGTCCGTGGTTGTAGGAACATCCCTGTTTTTCTGATAGAGACCCCAGTGGAGTCTTTAACACCAGAGGGTGAGCACCAGTGTCCACTAAGACATCAACAGGTTGCCCCTCTACTTTTAGAGTTTACCCAAGGATTGAGGAGAAACTTCAAACTCGTCTCCTTCAGTTGTCTGGACCTGTCATTCCATTCCCTTTTGTCTTCTCTTTTTTTGTGGACATTTCTTCTTCCAATGGTGCCTTTCCTTGAAATAAGCACATTGATTCAATCTGAGGAGGGGATGCTCATGGCCTTTATCTTCTGACCCTTTCGCTATGTGGGACAGCCTACATTCCCTCTGCCCATCAGGCCTCCAGCTCTTATCTGCCAGTAAGACTTCAGCCAGCCCCAAGTGTGCTTATCTTCATGTTTTTCTCTGTTGTTATAAACCTTAGTGGTTATAGCAGTCAATTCAGTCAGATTTTTACCTTTAAATCCTTTGGGCCGCTGAAGCTTCTTCTTGATACTGGGGCTGCTTGGTTGATGAAAGCCAGGTTGACTGCCATCTGGTTCTCAGGAGCCTCTGGATTCAATGGAGGATAGGAGCGAAAAAGCTTCCATCAAGCACTGAAGAATTGTTCCTGGTGACTCATCTTTTCCCTACACTTCCTGACTACCTTAGACAAACCTGTGGGTTGCATAGCAGCTGGTTGGAGACCACCTATGAGAATCTGGCAATAGAGTTTTAGTACTGTCTGGGTCCAACCCCAACATAAATTATCTCTCTAGACTGTCGTGGAGGCATGAGAATAAGTGAGACACAGTAATATTGGAAGGGAGTCTCAGGGTACATTCTGATCCTGAAGATCACCCACATTTATTCTTGGAACAGTTTTTATATCCAAAGGTAAACTGAGGGGGAAATTCATTAGCATTTTGTTTCTGGGGCAGCAGGACTAAAGTCACGCCTGCAACTATGACTGCTGTCACTAGTTTGGATTAACACATTTATTCCATGCAATCTCCATAATTGCAAAGAAGGGAGCAGAACAGCACTAGCATATCCTGACCCTGGAGATAGCCTGTCTGTAAATGCTAGGTGACCACTCAGGTGTGAACTGTGGCTTGAGAGCCTGGCCGCCATACAGTGTACAAATATGTGACCTGTATAATATTGCCCCACAATTCACTCTTTCTTAATATTTTTAAAATAAAAAGCTGTGCTTCTGCTACTGGACAGATGATCACATCATCCTTGGGAAAAGACTTCTCCCTTTACCCAAAATTACCCATCGTTGGAAATCAGGAATATTTTATTTTATATAAGTTTCTGGTGGGGAGAAACTTCAAACCCATCTTTGACTGCTGATCTCTGTGAAGAAAAGAAATTAGGGGAGAGAGATACCTTTGGGCTCTGTGTCTTGGAGCCATACTTTTTTGTCAGGATAAATTATAATGCTTTAAGAATAATAATGCTCCTAAGGGCTATCGTCTCCTATTTAAAGGAGAGGAGAGAGTTGAAAATGTTTTTTTTAGCTAGTTTAAACCATCTCTTACATTCTTTACATTGCATCAATATCTAAAATTCTTAACATATGCATTAAATCCCAACATTTACAGGGTGTGTCAAACTTATCTTAACATCTTATAAGCAGTTACAAACATCATCAGATCAATACCAACTTTTCTCAACATCTTCTATGCAGTTACAAATATTATCAGGTCAGTACCATAATTCTCAGTATTTTTAGGTCAATACCAACATTTCTAGACTGGGCAGCTTGTAATTTTTTTTGTTAGAGGCCACTGATTTACCCATACAGGCTCATCACTTTTCAAACTATTGGGTATGCATGGAGTGCAGGATTTTTAGTGAACTCCTCCTAAAAATACCCTAATCCTGCCCTAGGAGGTATACCTTCTGGTATGATAAAATTGATCTTTTTCTTATTATCCTTGCCTAGAACTTGATTAGGTAATAATCCTTGTTGAAACGTTTGATTAGTATCAGTTATGCTGGGGGAATATAAATATAACCCCATTTTGGACATAATATCTCAGCTTCATAAATTTACGAGTAAATAAGGAATAATATATGGCCAGAAAGTTTTCTCATGGCCTTTCCCATCTTTTTAGTGTAGCTCATTACTCTCTGTCCAGGATTTCTAGTCTGACCAATTCCTGAGCCAGGACCACTGTGGGTCTGGGCGTGAGTCTAGGACTTCCTAGGTACTAGGCCTGAGTCAGGACCTCTGTGGGTCTGGATGTGAGTCTGGGACCTCCAAGGGAGTAGGTCTGAGCCAGTACCTCTATGGGTTTGGGTGTTGGTCTGGGACATCAAAGGGAGTGGGCAGGAACCAGAAACCTCTGTGGATCTGGGCATTAGTCTGGGACCTCTGAGGGAGTAGGCCTGAACCAGGTCCTCTGTGGGTCTGGGCACACCCAAGTCTGGGACCTCTGAGGGAGTAGATCAGATCCAGAGACCTTTGCAGGACCAACCCCCAAGCCAGGAACATCTGCAGGAGTGAATCCAGACCACGAACATTTACAGAAATAGGTCTTAGGTGACAACCTAGGCCAGAGCAGGCCTGAGACAGCAAATATCACAGGAGCAGAGCAAAGCCCAGAAGCACTGAGCAACCTCCAGGAACATGGAGTGACCAATAGGGTAACTAGAACCGTGGCACTGACTGTACCATAAGAAACAACCATCTGAGCCTTCACTGACACCTAGAAGATTAATCACCAGAATCACAGACATCCCCAACCACACCAATTAGAGGAAAAGATGAGTAGACCAGGTAAGAACACATACACAACAACACAAAAGACAACATGATACCAGTAAAGTCTAGAGAGCCTACAACACCAAGACTTGAACAACCAAATATAGATAAAGCAGAAGAAAATGACCTAAAAAATAACTTCAGGAAAATGTTTGAAACTCTTAGAGAGGAAATGAGAAATTCCCTCAAAGAAATGGAGGAAAAGACAAACAAAAAAAAAATTGGAAGACATCAGCAAATCCCTTTTTAAAAACAAAGAAAAAGCAATCAAACATATGAAAGAAACTTTTCAAGACTTGAAAACTGAAATAGAGACAATAATGAAAACACAAGCTGAGGGATTTATAGAAAAAGAAATCACGAGAAAATGATCAGGAACCACAAACACAGCATGAACAGGAGAATACGAGAGATGGAAGAGAGAATCTCAAGTGCTGAAGATACAATAGAGGAAATAGACTTATCAGTCAAAGAAAACATTAAATATAATAAAGGTTTAACCCAAAATATCCAGAAAATATGGGACACCATGAAAGGATCAAACCTAAGAATAATACGTATAGAAGAAGAATTTTAACTCAAAAAAGCACAGAAAATATGTTTTACAAAATCATAGACAAAAACTTTCCCAACCTAAAGAAAGGTATGCCTATGAAGATACGAGAAGCTTACAGAACACCAAACAGACTGGATCAAAAAAAAAAAGTCCCCTTGTCACATAATAATCAAAACACTAAACACACAGCTTAAAGAAAGAATATTAAGAGATGCAAAGGAAAAAGACCAAGTAACATATAAAAGCAAAACCTATCAGAATTACACCTGACTACTCATTGGAGATAATGAAAGCCAGAAGGTCGTGTTCAAGCATTATGAAAACATTACGGGACCATGCCAGCCCAGACTATTATGCCCAGCAAAACTTTCAATCACCATGGAAGGACAAAACAAGATATTCCATGACAAAAGCAAATTTAACCAAACAATATCCACAAACCTAGCTCTACACAAAATACTAGAAGGAAAACTCCAACCCAAGGAAGTTGGCTATATTAACAAAAACATAGACAATTGATGGTGTCATTGCAGGAAATCCCAAAGAAAGGAAAAACACACAAATTAACATCACCACCAACAAAAACTAAATTAACAGGAGATAGCAATCCCTGGTCATTAATATTCCTTAATATAAATGGACTCAACTCACCTATACAAAGACACAGGCTAACAAATTGGATATGAAAACAGAAATCATCATTATTCTGCATACAAGAAACATACCTCCACCTCAAAGACAAACGTTGCCTCAGAGTAAAATGTTGGGAAAAAACTTTCTAAACAAATGGACCTAAGAAACAAGTGAGTGTAGCTATCCTAATATCTAACAAAATAGGCTTCAAACAAAAATCAATCAAAAGAGACAAAGAAGGACATTTCAAGTTCATCACAGGAAAATTCCATCAGAAGGAAATCTCAATACTGAACATCTATGCCCCAAATACTTATGCACCCTCATATGTAAAAGAAACACTGCTAAAGCTTAAATCATACATTAAACCCCACATACCAATAGTGGGAACTGAACACTACACTCTCAACACTGAACAAGTCAGTCAGACAGAAAATGAGCAGAGAAATAAGAGAATTAACATATGTTATGACTCAAATGGACTTAACAGACATCTATAGAATATTCCATCCAAACATGAAAGAATATACCTTCTTCTCAGTACCTCATGGAACCTTCTCAAAAATTGACTACATACTTGGTAACAAAACAAACATCAACAAAAACAAAAAATTGGAATAACCCCATATACCTTATCAGACCACCACGGATTAAAACTAGAGTTCAACAGCTACACTAATTCTAGAAAGTCCACAAACACATGGAAGTTAAACAATGCTCAGCTGAATCATCAATGGGTCAAGAAAGAAATAAAGGGAGAAATTAAAGCCCCTAAAATTCAATGAAAATCACACACACACACACACACACACACACACACACACACACACACACACACAAATACCCAAATTTATGGGACACAATGAAAGCAGTGTTAGAAGAAAGTTCAGAGCACTAAATGCCTACATAAAGAAGCTGGAAAAATCCCACACTAGTGAATTAGCAGAACATTTGAAAACTTTAGAGCAAAAAGAAGCAAACTCACCCAAGTGTACTAGACAGCAGGAAATAATCAAATTAAGAGTTGAAATCAACAAATAGAAACTAAACAACACAAAGAATCAATGAGACAATGAGTTGGTTCTTCGAGAAAATCAACAAAATAGGCAAAACTTTATCCAAACTACCCAAAAGGCAGAGAGAAAATATCCAAATTAACAAAATCAGAAATGAAAAGGGGGGCATAACAACTGCTGTGGGAGTACCTTCCGCTGCTTCAGCCAATAGTCGCTGAAGAACGAGCCTTCCACTCTGTCAGCCAAAATACCAGCCGCTGAAATACCAGCCCACTGGGGCGTGGTATATTTCTCTTTAAAAGAAGAGCAGCAAGTCCTCTAGGGGAAGGACTTTACTCTGATCCTCAGAAACAAGCTCTTTATGATGAAAACATTTTATCCATATGTGCTACAGCAGCTCTAAGGGCCTGGGACAGGGTTCAAGACTCAGGTCAGAAAGTAGAATCATATATCAGGGTCAAACAGGGTCAGAGAGAACCCTTTAGTGACTTTTTACAAAGACTAACTAAGGCTGTACAAATAGGGATACCTGATCCAGAAGCAAGAAATATAGTAATTGAGTCTTTGGCTTATGAGAATGCCAATGTAGAATGCAAAAGGATCCTGGGGCCTTTAAAGATCAGATCAGTGGCTTTGGATGAATGGGTTTTACATACAATGAATGTTGATACATTTGATTATGGCAATGAAATATGGGTACAAGAAGCAATTTCCAAAGATAAAAGGAGACATCAGGGCGGGCCCTTTGTCTCCTGAGTCCTGGGAAGACCAGCTAGCCCTGTTGTCCTGCTGAGCAGTTCTTCCCAGAGAGATCCTTCATCTGGCGTTGGATGGCGATACAGATGGAGGCCCGCGTTGGAGCACCGAACTGAGCCCCCCAAGATCCAAATGAGGAGCAGAAGGAGGAAGAAAATGACGAAGGACTGCGAGGGATACTATCACCCACTGATACAAGGGGTCGGATCTAATGAGAGTTTACCAAGGCCAGATGGACCGTGACTGAACGAGCATGTGATCCAACCAGATTCTCTGAATGTGGCCGGATTTTCTGAATGTGGCTGGCCTGCAGTCTTTCTGAGAAGCCATTGACAATGACACTGGGACTGGTTTCCTCTGCATATACTGGATTTTTGGGATCCAGTCTGTTTGGATGCTCACCTTCCTGGACCTGGAGGGAGGGGGGAGGAACTTGGACTTCCCACAGGGCAGGAGACCCTGACTGCCCTTGGGGACAAAGAGGGAGGAGGAGAGGGAGGGGGGGAGTGGGAGGGCATTGGGAGGAGGGGCGTAAATGGAAACTTTTTATAATTTAATAAAATTACTTTCAAAAAAAAAGAAAAAGGAAAAATATAATGAAAAAAAAAGGAGACATCAGATTACAAAATGCTTTCATTGTGGCAAAATGGGACACATGAAAAGGGACTGCAGACAATGGAATTCCAGGAATAATGCCTCTTCTAGGAATAACAGGAATAGGAGGACTCAGCCTTCAGGTTTATGTAGGAGATGTGAAAAGGGCAGGCATTGGACAAATGAGTGTAGATCAACAAGAGATAAACAGGGCAACCTGTTGCCATCGGGGAAACTCAATGGGGGGCCTCACGCAGGCCCCCATGGCAAATGTGGTCCAGTCATTTCCGATCACTGCAGAGAACATGTCTCTTCAGGGAAATTAGAATGCCCCATGCCTGCTGTAAAAAGCAATAACGGCCCGAAGGATGAGTTAAATGTGGTGAATGAATCAAGAAATCTAAGAGGACAAAGTAAATGAATATTCTGGAAGACTTCTATAAATGAACAAAGACCACAGCTAAGAGTGTGTATAAATGGCAAATTTATTACTGGCTTACTGGACACAGGTGCGGATGTAAGTATCATTACTCCAGAATCTTGGCATCTGTATTGGCCTCTTCAGGAGGTAGATATTCAGTTCTTAGGAATTGGAACCCTATCTCGAGTAAGACAAATCACAATATGGGTCAATTGTATAGGTCCAGATGGACAAATAGGAAAACTAAGGCCATATGTAGCCAATATTGCAGTGAATTTATGGGGCCGTGACCTATTGCAGCAATGGAATACCCAAATTAACATTCCTGCTGCTTTCAGAGCCTATATTTCTGAGGACAATATTAGAAGATATTACAGATGGCAGATCCAGCCATTAGAGCTATACAAGAACACAACACAATTGATGACCCTTCAGAGGTACCAACAGCCATAATTCTACAATGGTTGACTGAGAAACCAATATGGACTAAACAGTGGCCTTTAGCTGAGGAAAAGTTACAGGCTTTAGAACAGCTGGTACAAGAGCAATTAGATGCTGGAAAAATAGAAGAATCTACCAGCCCTTGGAACTCTCCTGTATTTGTTGTTAAGAAAAAATCTGGTAAATGGAGAATGGTGACAGATCTTAGATCTATCAACAAGGTTATTCAACCTATGGGCCCTCTGCAATCTGGAATTCCTCTGCCCTCCCTGTTACCAAAGGGATGGCCTCTTATAGTTATTGATCTGAAAGATTGTTTCTTCACTATACCATTACAAGAAAAAGATAGAGAAAAGTTTGCCTTCACAGTGCCTACTTATAATAACTCTCAGCCTGCAAGGTGGTACCAGTGGACCATCCTCCCACAGGGAATGTTAAACTCACCCACCCTGTGCCAATATTTTGTAAGCCAACCATTGAAAATTATACGCAAACAATTTCCTAAGTCCATAATATACCACTATATTGATGATATCCTGATATCTGATCAAAACAAAGACACCTTAGAAAGGCTGTTTGAAGAAGTAAAAATAGTATTACCTAAATGGGGATTGCAAATTGCTCCTGAAAAAATTCAGAGAGGAGATTATGTTAATTATTTAGGTTATAAAATAGGTTTACAAAGAATTAAGACTCAAAAGGCACAAATCAGGAGAGACCGGTTACGAACTCTTAATGACTTTCAAAGATTATTAGGAGACATCTCCAGCCTATGACCGGCTGTTGGGATAACACCTGATCTAATAATTCATTTAAACAAGACCTTGGATGGTGATAAAGACTTAAACAGTCCCAGAGAATTAACAGTTGAAGCAGAAAAAGAACTGACAATGGTTGAGGAAAAATTACAGGAGGCTCATGTGGACACAGTAAATCCAAAGCTTAGTTATATTCTCGTCATATTGCCTTCCAGAATTTCTCCTACAGAAATCTTGATGCAAAGAGATAATATTATCTTGGAATGGATCTTTTTACCACACAAACCAAGTAAAAAATTAAAAACTTATGTGGAAAAAGTCTCTGAATTGATTATAAAAGGAAAATTGAGACTTTGTCAATTAGCAGGTATAGACCCAGCAGAAATTATAGTACCTTTCACTGCTGATGAGATAAAAAAGTTGTGGGAAGACAATGAACTATGGCAAAGAGCTTGTGCTAGTTTTTTGGGAGAAATCAATAACAATTACCCAAAAAGCAAGAGACTTAACTTTATAAAGAGAACTTCTTGGATCCTTCCTCGAATTGTCCATGATCCTCCAATAACCGGAACCAGTACTTTTTATACTGATGCTAATAAATCAGGGAAAGCAGGTTACAAATCAGAAGAATTGAGTAGAGTGGAACAAAGTCCTTATGATTCTGTCCAGAAGGCAGAATTATATGCCATCCTTATGGTGCTTAGGGATTTTAAAGAACCTCTTAATATAATTACTGACTCACAATATGCAGAAAGAGTTATTTTGCATATTGAAACTGCTGAATTTATACCTGATGATACAGAACTGGCCTCATTGTTTATCCAGGTACAAGACATGATCAAGAACAGGCTTTGGCCTATGTATATAACACATATCCAATCCCATATGGGTCTGCCAGGTCCTCTAGCACAAGGTAATGCAGATTTTGATCACTTATTGATTGGTAGTGTGCTGCAGGCATCTGAATTTCATAAAATCATCATGTCAATAGCAAAGGCTTGAAAAAAGAGTTTTCTATTACATGGCAACAAGCTAAGGAGATTGTAAAGAAATGCCCTACTTGTTCTTTTTACAACCAAACACCATTGCCTGCAGGGACTAATCCAAAGGATATTAAAAGGAATGAAAATGGCAGATGGATGTGTTCCACTTTGCAGAATTTGGAAAATTATAATATGTACATCACAACACCCTTGACACATACTCAGGTTTCCAATGGGCAACTGCTTTAAGCTCAGAAAAAGCTGATTCAGTAATCACTCATTTATTAGAAGTTATGACCATCATGGTATACCTACACAGATAAAGACAGATAATGGTCCAGCTTATGTTTCTAGGAAAATGAAACCATTTTTTGCTTATTATAATATTAAGCATGTTGCACATATACCATACAATCCTACAGGCCAAGCAGTCATAGAAAGATCAAATCAAACTATAAAGGATATGTTAAATAAACAGAAAGGGGTGGAAAATGCCCCCAGAAATAGATTACATAATGCCTTATTAACCTTAAATTTCCTTAATGCTAATGAGAAGGGAACAACAGCAGCAGAAAGACATTGGATAATGGAAAAGTCTGCTGAACTAAATCAACTGGTTTATATCAAGGATGTGCTGACCTCTCAATGGAAGCCAGGAGATGTGCTACGTTGGAGAAGGGGTTTTGCTCTTGTTTCCACAGGAGAAGAAAAATTGTGGATACCATCAAAATTAATAAAGGTTAGATCTGAAGAGAAGAAATCTCTTGGAAAGGAGAAATGACAGCATCTACAATGATGATAACCATACAGGTGGTAAGAAAAACATAGAATGGGGGCAGGGTTCTGTTCTTATCTCCACAGGAAAACACTTGTCTTTGAAAAATTCAAAGGATCCTGGATGTTTGAATACTGAGAGATGAAAAAATAACTACCCAATATGGATTATCAAGAAAACTGAATAGGTTCTGTGAGTATGAAGCTCTGGAATATACTAAATCATATTTCTGAATTTATAGAGCTGGTTTTTGAGTTGGACTCTTGGCTCAGTCCCTCTCTAATTCCAAGCCTGTTGTTAGGAGAAAAACCCAGAGTTTCTGGAGTTTCTGTCTTATGTCAAGAGCCATGATATGAGACAGAAAGAAATATGAGTTTAGAAAACATCTTTGCTTTTCTTCATATCTATCATACTTTTCATTAAATATGTCTATCATACCTTTCATTGAATATATGTTTGTATATGTCTATATAATTAATGTTTAAGTTTTCCACAATGAACAATGAGTTTTTCGTGCACTGACTTTTAAAGTTTCCAGGAAGAAGATGGGACCCCCATAACAACAACTCCACTCGGTTGATATGACGTCATAATACTGATAGTGCTACTACAAGTCCTGTTCTGGGTATCAGCTGCACAGATGATTCCAACTTGGTTAGCTGAAATGGTGCACATCTTGAATAACATTCTGGCCAGACCTCCACAAAATACTCAGAGGCTGTTTGCAATTTTAAAAGACATTGACCTTGAAATTTAACCATCATTTTACTTTCACAGGATCCTCCAGAAAGAACCTTACCCCCATGACAGCTGGAAGTAATTCTAGAAGACGATGTCCCCTCTCTCAGCAAAGTTTGTCCTCAGGTTTAGGAACAATATTTAGGGATTGATTATAGTTAGTATACGGTTGAGAGTTGAGAAAGAAATTTTATAAGCTCAGGGATCTTTTGGAAGAAAAAAAAAGAGGAATAATCGGATAGATAAAAATGGTATTTGTGAGTTATTGTTTATAGATAATTACATCGTTATATATTGAATATTGTATGTATGCATGCTTCTACCTGTTTAAAACATTTTTTATGTATTGATATATATTGTATTGATATATGTATACCATATTGCAGTGTACATTTCTACCTCTGATTAAGATACTCATATATTGTTTATGTATTGATATTTATTGTTTACATTTGAAGGTAATTGTCCTCATTTATTGCACAGTTGTTTATTCTCTTAGTCTTTAAGTTAGATACATGTTAAGAATTGCATATCAATAGTCATCTATGTCTGTCATATTTATGGTTAGACTAATCAGGTTCTTTAGATACATAGAAATTATATATAAATAGTCTTCAAACTCTTCAAAGAGCTGTAGAAAATGGCATTTAAATTAATCTTAGAGTTCTGTGCAGTGAGACACAATCACTCCTGGCAACACCAACCTGTTCCCAAGAGATTGTTGAGCACCAAAGACACTCCACTTGGAGCTTGTCTTCTTGACAAAACTGGCCTCTGGGTAAGGAACTGCCCATACCTCAACTACTGACAAATACACAGTATCCGGAAATGGATAAACAGAACTGTCAAATCTTGCCAAGACTGGGTAAGATGGTTCTGAATAATCTCTTGCCTTTTAAAATCTGGAAATGGATAAAATCCGGAAAGGGATAAACAGAACGGTAAATCTTGCCAAGACAGGGTAAGATGGTTTTAAAAAATCTCTTGCCTGTTAAAAATAATCTGTCAGTTATTCTAGGCCTTAGTCAAAGTTGGTTGCTTCAACGCTGCAAACAGATCTTTGGTGATTGCCCAGGTAGCCAGTTGTCTCTGTGATTTGTTGCATGATTTGAAAGTTCTTTGATTGCACTTCCTAATTACTCAGGTAACATTATTTCCCTTCTCAGATCTTCTATGGGGTTGAAGACTAGATAAATGTAGCTACTTTCCTCTCATGACTTGGCCAAGTTATTTATTATACAAGACTTTAGCAAGTTAGAATAGGATATTTGTACTTATTGTATATAATTGTGTAGGTTTGTACTTACTGTATATAATTTCATAGTAGGCTTAGAACTCTCTTACTTAAACAAAAGGGGGAGGTGCTGTGGGAGTACCTTCCACTGTTTCAGCCAATAGTCACTGAAATACCAGCCCACTGGGGCATGGTATATTCTCTTTAAAAGAAGAGCGACAAGCCTCGGCTCGGCCTCTTGGTTCTGGCACTTGGTTCCGGCTCCTGCTCCCGGCTCCTGCTCCAGCAACTACGCTCCCTTCCTGACGGTTTATGGTGTATGTAAGTTTTACCCCCCAAAATAAATACCCCTTTAAAACAGAACTGTTGTGGGATTGATTCGCCATTAAACAACAGACACAGGAAATACAGAGAATCAATAAGTCATATTTCAAAAACCTGTACTCCACAAAATTGGAAAACTTAAAGGAACAACTTTCTGGATAAGTATCACTTACCAAAATTAAATCAAGGCCAGATAAGCAAATCCTTCTCTGACCTTAGCCATACTGTCTCTAACTATTCCAGTGTGATCAGTATAGAAATAATATTCCTCTTTTAGGCCAGCGCAAAGGCCTCCCTGCTGGAGGAAAAGGAGATCTAGTCCTTATCGGTTCTGCAAAACTATCTCAGACAAGAAGACGGTGATTTTTCTAAATTAGAGATGCCTCTTTCTAGGTTTTGGATATCTTCATCAATAGTAAGGCATAGTGTTGAATAGTGTTTGTTGGAGAGAATTAAGGAGGATATACCCGTTCCAGCACCAGCAGCACCGAAGCCCAATAGAACAGCAATGGTTACTGCAGTCACAGGCACTCGCCTAACTCTGATCAAGGAATGGCTATTGTCATGATCCCAAGTCTGAGCAAATTGTTCTATGGCATAATAGATTAATCTTGGAACAATCTGAATAAGAATATAAAAGCTATTAGGTTGTTTAAGGTGGGGACATAGATACAGGGTGTCAGCCTATTGTTGCAGGCCCACCAGTTCTCTGTATTCAGAAGGAAATAAAGGAAAGTACTGTTGGCTGAGGCAGTCTGATTACAAAGATGCTGTGAGAGGAGGGTATGCTATTCCCTATGCACAATCCTGAGCCAATCACCTGAATCAAAGTAATTTTACTTGTAGTGGCTTGACTCTATCTGCATTTTTGGGGGTTGTTGGAGTAGCTATTGTTATGGTTTTTATCTCTTTAAGAGGCAAGCCACGCCCACTCCCAGTGACTCCTGCCCTTCCCCTGCCATCTTAGCTACTCACTGTCCCCTCTTGGTGCGCGCATGGTTCCCTTTTTTGTTTTTCTCCTTTTTCTTCTCTCTTCCCCCCCCCTCTCTCTTCCCTCTTTTTCTTCTCTCCCCACTCTTTCTCTACTCTAAGTAATAAATATCCAATTCTGATTCATACAATGTGTCTGCACAGGTGTCTTACACTTGCTCGCCTGCCCAGTTGCTCACCACATGGCTGGGCTCTGCCTGCCACCAGCTGTCCAGGACCTGCTGCTCAGCACCTGCTTGGGACCACTTGGGACCCGCCAGCATTTTTTAAAAAAAAAATCATAAAAGCTACAGTTTCCATAGGTGGCTACACTTTTGTAAAAAGGTGGGGTGAAATGATAACATAGCCAACAGGAATTTGTTAGGGTAGGATTAGTTGCATTTAGTGCTAAAAATGTTTGACTAATTATTTTTAAAACAAAATTATAGGTGTCAGAGTCAAAAAGAGATAAAACAGAAAATACAAAATAATTAGAGTGATTCTGGGGTGATGGAGTTATCCCAAGGTCATTAGACAATGACCATTGTTCATTAAACGATGCATTGTTCTTCAGATGGACCAAGAGCACTATTGGGTCCCACACGGGTGGGAGATGTGGACCTTGGGACCTGTTTGGATAGTTTAATTGTAAAGAAGACTCCATCATCATCTTTCTCCTTGTAGAGCCTTAAGCCCCAGGAGTACCCAGACAAATAGGAGGTGGCCTACTTTCCCTTAGATGTAAATTGAATCTTAGAGGATGATACCATCCCTTGTTCTTAGGGTTGGTAGTTTGCAGGCATCCAGGGTGGAAAGTTGTGTGGAGGGGTGTGAGTAATTTGTCTGAAGAGTGATATAATTCCAGGAGGAGGATGACTTCCAGTAAGTATCACCGGTAGTCTCACATCCCCAGGATTGACAGTAGAAATCACTCTTCCCTCTACACTGATGGAGTAATGAACGATCTCGATGGGATCCTGGACATACATACACAGGGTAAGCCATAAGGACAGATCTAGCAATTTGATTGGAGCACCCGGGCTTGCCTGATCCTAGGACAAGTATCCCTAATTCAGCTCCAGATGACCCCCCTAGGGCTTGACCTGAGGAAGGCATGTCTATCTCCAGAGCAGCACTTTGATCGAAAATGTGCTCTATTCCCCAGGGGACCCCAGCTCCCAGGCCTAGTTTGCAGAAATCTGGGTAAAAGATAGGCCACCAGTCCTCGTGTGAAACCTGGGAGGCACTCCAAGTGATGTCTCCTCATTCATTGTTTACCATCCAGGTATAATTAAGTGGCTGATGGGGGTTGGAAGCAGAGGCAGAGCTCCTGGGTGGGGTGAACAAGATCCCAGCTATTAGAAGCAGGAAATGTATCTTGGTAATTATCTGCAGAGAGAAAAGAAGAGAGACTTGTCTCAGGAGGAGCATTTTTCTCCTTTCCTGGACTAGGTTGTTATATTAACCTGCCTTATTAGCCTTTTGGGGAGCCAATGAGGCCCTCCTTCTGTATGATCATAGACACATGCAGATCCTCAACCCCAGATTAGAACTGGGTCGGGTCCTTTCCATTGAGCTGTTAAAGGGTCATGCCACTTTACCATGGCTCAACACTTTTGCGTCTCAGGGTGCCACAGACGATCTACTGCAGATCTTTCATTTTTGTCCAAAGTAAGAAAATTAAGGACAAAAAGAGCATGATGTAAAAGATTTCGAGAAGCCCCTCATAGGTCATAGGGGTCCCCTCTCCTTAATTTATGGAGCATGGACTTTAAAGTCTGGTGGGCACGTTCAACAATGTCTTGACCCTGAGGATTATAAGTTATACCAGTTATGTGTTTTATATGAAGGCACTGACAAAATGACTGCAAGTTTTTCCCAGTGTATCCTGGACCATTGTCAGTTTTGATTACCTTAGGCTTGCCTAAGACAGAAAAACATTGCAGGGTGGGAGTAATAACATTTTTGAGGCTTCTCCTAACAAAAGTGAGGCAAATATGAAGCCACTAAAGGTGTCAATTGAGACACGTATGTATTTGAGTTTGCCAAATTCATTTAAATGGGTGACATCCATTTGCCAAACCTCATTGGGGACTAGTCCCCATGGATTAATGCCTAGATGTGGTACTGGGAGGGAGATCACGCAGTCAGGACATTTTTTTTTAACAATTTCTCGAGCTTGATCTCTGGTAATTTTAAACATTAGGCAGAGGGTATGGGCATTAAGATGATGGAGAGAATGGGCCTGAGCTGCCTGGGGGACACAACCTAGAAGAACAGGAAAAACTAGCTGAGTAGCTGCACCAGCCAGGGCAATACCTGCAGACAGGGAACCAGGCAAGTCTAAATGAGCCCGCAGGTGGCCAATAAAAAAGGGGTGTGACCTGGCAACAATCAGGGAGTGCAACTGGGAAAGTAGGGGAGATGCATTTGTAGTGGGTTTTATAAAAGGAACTGTTTCCAAAATTGGAATAGAGTGGGCAACATAAACACTGTCAGTATACAAGTTAAAAGGCTGCGAACAAAATGCCTGGAAAACCTTAACAATTGCAGAGTTCAAGTTGTGCTGAAGTATATGGTGAGGGGTGAGGGGTGGCAATCCCATCTATCACATAAGTAGCCTTTGCCTTGACAGAGCCATTAGTAAACATTGAGGGGGCCCCTTTTATGGGCTGCGAGGTTGTTACTTTTGGAAACACAAAAGAATGTATCCTAGCAAATTGTAACAAAGGGTCACTGGGGTAGTGATTGTCAATTGTGCCGAGGAAGGAGGAGCAAGCAACAGGCCAATTGTCATCAGTTTGGAGCAGTCAATTAAGCTGGTCCCGTGTATAAGGATAACCAGGGAATCAGGGTCAGTTCCAAAGTACTGGTGACTCATTTCCCTTCCTTTTATGATCATCTGAGCAACTAGAGATGGATAGGTGGCTAACACCTTTGGAGGAGAAGCAGGCAAATGGACCCAAAGCAATGGATGGCCATTTTCATATTTTATGAGGATGCATGCTGCCAAAAAACACCTGTAGGGGCATGGGGTGTGGCACAAATGATGCACAACAAGGATTGAGAATAGAAGACCTGAAAAACAGTTTGGCTCTGAATGGCCTTGTTAATTAGGGCAAGAGAAGCCTGAGCTTCAGGGGTGAGCTTCCTGGGGGATAAAGGGTCTGAGTCCCCATTTAGGGCCACTGAAATCAGGAACAAGACAAGGTTGTCCACACTCTCCATATCTATTCAATAAAGTTCTTGAGGTCCTCGCTATAGCAAAAGAAAACAAAAGGAGAACAAGTGGTTATAAATCAGAAAAGAAGTCAAACTCTCATTATTTGCTGATGATATGATAGTTTATATAAGTGATGCCAAAAATTCTACCAGGAACTTCTACAACTCATAAACACCTTCAATAATGTAGCAGGATCCAAGATTAACTCGAAAAAAATAGTCACCCTCCTGTACACAGAAGATAAGTGGGCTGAGAAAGAAATCTGAGAAACAAGATCCTTCAAAATAGCCACAAATAGCATAAAATATCTCAGAACTACTCTATCCAAACACGTGGAAGACTTTTATTACAAGAACTTTAAATCTTTGAAGAAAGAAATTGAAGAAGACAGCAGAAAATAGAAAGCTCTCCCATGCTGTTAGGTAGGTAGAATTAACATAGTAAAAATGGCAATCTTACCAAAAGCAATCTACAGATTCAGTGCGATGCCAAGCAAAATTTTTCACAGACCTTGAAAGAACAGTACTCAACTTCATATGGAAAAGGAAAAAAACCCAGGATAGCCATAACAATCCTGTATAATAAAAGAACTTCTGGAGGAATAACAATCCCTTCGAACTTCAAACTTCAAACTCTACTACAGAGTTATGGTAGTGAAAACAACCAGGTATTGGCATAAAAACAGATAGGAGGACCAATGTAACAGAATCGAAGCCCTGGATATTAATCCACACACATTTGAACACCTGATTTTTGACAAAGAAGCAAAAAAATATCAAATGGAAAAAAGAAAGAAAATTTCACAAATGGTGCTGGCATAACTGAATTTCAAAATGTTGAAGAATGAAACTCTATCCATATTTATCACCATGCAAAAAACTCAAGTCCAAATGGATCAAAGACCTCAATATAAAGCAAGCCACACTGAACCTTATAGAGGAGAAAGTGGGAAGTACACTTGATGGTATTGGCACAGGATACCACTTCTTAACTATAACTTCAGGAACACCGACACTGGTGTAGGAGTTCCTTCTATTTGTGTGTTGCTTTCATTGGTTAATGAATAAAGAAACTGCCTTGGCCTAGTTGATAGGGTGGAACTTAGGTAGGTGGAAAAAAAGAACTGAATGCTGGGAGGAAGAAGGGCAGAGTCAGAGGAGCATGGATCCTCCCTCTGCTGGAGATGGATGTTGGTTAGAATCTCCAGTAAGCCACTGCCACATGGCGATACACAGATTAATGGAGGTGGGTTAAACTAGTATGTAAGAGTTAGCGAATAAGAAGTTAAAGCTAATGGCCAAGCAGTGTTTTAATTAATACAGTTTCTGTGTGGTTATTTTGGGTGTAAGCTAGCCTGGCAGCTGGGACAAACCAGCAGCCTGCTCTTTGAAACAATTGGTGCTCCAATGTGGTCAACTAAATCCATGTAAAACCTGAGAGGGCTTGAAAAAGAAATTCTAGACAATAGATAGATGGATATATATATATATATATATATATATATATATATAGAGAGAGAGAGAGAGAGAGAGAGAGAGAGAGAGAGTTTAGTACAGCTTTTTGCTGTTTGCTGGTAGCATGCTGCATAGAGATTTTCCTGATTCAGCAGTCAAAGCAGGAAAAATGTGGCAGTTTTGAAATTTCAGCTTTCTGGGCTGTGCCACCAGCACGAGTTCTGAGTCTTTTGGGAGAAGGAGTGATTGGATGGGATTTGTGAGCAGATTTCCCTGGCTTGCTTGATGGCAACTTGGACCAGCTGTGTGCCTGGAAGTTGGGCAGTGTATGTGGCTCAGAGGCTCGAGCAGCTCTACCATGTAGGACTGGGCAGGGCAAGCAGGCACTGACGTATTACTTGAGCGATGACGCAGCTGAAGTTTTTAAGAAATGCTTAGCATTTTAAGAAGTGCTCCTGGACAGTAAAGAATTATAGATACACAGAAGGACAGATTCAGACATTAAAGACCTCTAAATGGGTCACAGTGTATATAGGCTTAGGAGAGAGAAGAAAAAGAATATAGAGAGTCATAAAATAAAGCTAATGCTTAAAAAAGAGTAAAGTCTTTAAAGAGACAGTACAGATAGTCATAGATTAAAAGAAGTAATTAAAAATAAGCCACACAAAAATGGAAAATTCACAGAGTCTGGATTATGTGTATTATTGTGTTTCCTTTGAATTTTTTTGACTGTGAAGGAGCTAAGTACAGAGAGAGATTTCATTGTATGGGCTAAACCAGCACATATATTATAAAGGTATCCTGACTTCAGAATTTGGGTCTAAGAACATGTTGCTTGGGAAAAGAGGTTCTTCTTTTGTTTACGCAGAAGATGAGAACCTGTGGATTGCCTGCAGGCAAATATAGTTTTATGGACCAAGGCCTCCTAAAAAGTTGCCATAAACACCCTCAAAAAATTTCTTCGCCCAACTGCTGACAGAGATGAACCTAGCATACAGGATACACCATAAATGACCTGATTAACAGTGCCCCCCATTCAACAAAAAAATTATGGACAAAACTGTGCCCATATTCCCAAATATTGTTTGTAAATGTTTGTCTACATTTAAAGGGGGATATAATATAGATATAAATTACTTTGCTTATTGATACAAATTTAAGTCAATTTTGTTATATGCATATTTCTGCTTTTGATTAAGGTATTGTGTTTGTGTAGCTCATCTAAAAATGTAATGTGTAATTAAAAATATAGTTTAATAGACAGTCATCTATAATAATCAAGTTTATAGTCATGTTAGGTAAATTTTCTAAATGTATAGAGATATATTTCAGTTAGTTATGTATTCTTCAAATCTTTTAGAGAACTTTAGAATATGGCACTCAAATGTTTTAAAAATTTAAAACTTTTCATGACAGTGAGATACATCTGCTCCTGTCAGCACCAGCTACTCCAAGAGGAAGATAGGCATTGAAGAGATTCCTTATGGTGTTGGTTAGTCATTTGGGCAAGAAACTGCTCTTGCTTGGACTGTTGCATAAACTGGACATGAAGAACTCACAGAGAGAAGACTGTTGAACTTGCCTAAAAGTAATATGGTCATTCAGGGTTCCTGCTTCATGAAAGACTCTGCGATACATTCTTCAGGATACAGAAGAAAGTGACTAAACTGTCTTTGAAATCTCCTGGTTTGTGAAAAAGTCTGCTGGATTCTATGGGTCTGAAGGCCAAAGATGGATGCCCCAATGGTACAGAAAAACTTTGGGTGACTGTCTAGGCAATGACATATCTCTGTCATTTCTAGAGTTTGGGAGGTTGCTTACAATGCACTTCTGGTTTACATAGGTAATATTATATCCTTCTGAAGTCTTTGATGGAGTTGAAAAATTTATAACTATTAAAAAATGTCTGGTGGTAATGAGAAGAGGACACGAGATGCAAACGAACCCGTGTAGAAGTTTATTAAGGGGGTTTGTGCTCAAAGGCCCAGAGAAACGGTGTAGAAAGAAGGAGAGGTAAAAATGGCATGTCCAGCTTTTAAAGGCTTCCTAGCACATGCACATGAGGGGAAAGACGTACCTACACCAGATGTTGATGACAGGGGACGCTACACCTTGCGACTGCCTACAGGAGCTTTTGCATCAGACACTGATGATGCAGATGGCAGGTGACTCATGCATGCACATAGCAGGTAATGTGCCAACCGCAGAACCCAGAAGTGTAGCCTTACGGGTGGCTAAAAGAATTACAGTTATAGTTTTCCCTTGTTGTGATAAAAGATAAAGTAGATATAAATATTGTAACTGTAATTCTTGCTTGATAACTGTTTTGTTATATGTAATCTTACTATGTTAAAGTTAAAACCTTCTTTTTTATTTAAACAGAAAAGGGGAAATGGTGTTGGAGTTCCTTCTGTTTGTGTGTTGCTTTCATTGGTTAATGAATAAACTGCCTTGGCCTAGTTGATAGGGTGCAACTTATGTAGGCAGAGAAAACAGAACTGAATGCTGGGAGGAAGAAGGGCAGAGTCAGAGGAGCCATGGATCCTCTGCCAGAGATGGACACCAGTTAGAATCTCCGGTAAGCCACCGCCACGTGGCGATACACAGATTAATGGAGGTGGGTTAAACTAGTATGTAAGAGTTAGTCAATAAGAAGTTAAAGCTAATGGCCAAGCAGTGTTTTAATTAATACAGTTTCTGTGTGGTTATTTTGTGTGTAAGCTAACCAGGTGGCTGGGACAAACAAGCAGCCCACTCCTTGCAACAAGACACTAAGAGCAACAATTAATAAATGACAGCCTACAGAATTGGAAAAGATCTTCACCAACCTGACAACAGAGGTTTTGATCTCCAAAATATACAAAGAACTCAAAAAATTGGTTATCAAAATAACAAATAATCCAATTTAAAAAAATGGAATACAGACCTAAAGAGAGAACTCTCAACAGATGAATCTAAAATGACTGAAAACACTTAAGGAAAATCTCAACATCCTTAGCCATCAGAGAAATGCAAATCAAAACAATTCTGAGATTCCTTCTTACAACAGTCAGAATAGCCAAGAACAAAAATACTGATGAAAACTTATGCTGGTGGGGCTGTGGGGTAAAGGGAACACTCCTCCATTGCTGGTGAGAGTGCAAGCTGGTATAGCTTTGTATATAGCTGGTATATGACTTTGTATGTCAGTGTGGTGATTTCTCAGATAATTAGGAAACAACTTTTCTCAAAACCCAGTAATATCTCTTTTGTGTATATATCCACAGGATGTTCAATTGTGCCACAAGGACACGTGCTCAACTATGTTCATAGCAGCATTGTTTGTCATAGCCAGAACCTGAAAACAACCTAAACACCCCTTGATCAAAAAATGGATAAGGAAAATGTGGTACATTTACACAATGGAGTACTACAGAGCAGAAAAAACAATAACAACAGCTTGAAATTTGCAGGCAAATGGATGGAGCTATAAAACATCAGTTTATAAGTGGTTTTAAAACATAAAGCATTGAAAACCAGCCTATAAATCACAGTACCAGAGAACCTAGACAACAGTGAGGACACTAAGAGAAACATACATAGTTCTAATCTACATGGGAATTTGAAATAGAGTAGATCTCCTGAGTAAACTAGGACCAGGGGATTTGGGAGAGGATTGAAGGGGAGGGGAGAGGCAGGGAGGGGAGCAGAGAAAAATATAGAGATCAATAAAACTCAATAAAAGTATAAAAATAAAAAAGGTGTGAACCTCCACCGGAGCAGGCACAAGGAAGTGACCTCTGCAGGAACAGGTAAAAGGGAGCAGCCATCAAGGGAGCTAGCCGCCGAGCCAGAGACCTCTGTGGGACCAGGCCTAAGTCAGAGACCTCTGTGGGAGCAGGTCTGAGTCAGGAACCTCTATGGGAACAGGCCCAAGGCAGCGAACTCCGTGGGAGCAGATACAAGTGAGTGACTGCCAAGAGAGCAGGCCTGAGCTACTGACCTATGCAGGGCTTGGCCCAAGCCAGGGTCCCCCATAAGAACAGGCCTGAGGCAGGGACATACATGGATCTAATCTACATGGGAAGAAGAAAAAGACAAGATCACCTGAGTAAATTGGGAGCATGGGGATCATAGGAGAGGGTAGAAGGGGATGGGGGAAGAAGGATGGGGAACAGAGAAAAAGATACAGTTCAACAAAAACAATTTTAAAAAAATGAAAGGAGCCTTCAGGAAGCCAGGCAAACCAAAGGCTGGCCACTCTAGGGAGCAGAAGGTCTTGAGTTGCCCCGATTTTACATGGGTGGCAGGGACTGCAGCAGTATCCTTGAAGTTCTGGAACTGAGAGAGGACAAGACCCAGGGGAGCCTTAGGTTTAGAAGAAGCTTTTCCCATAGTGGAAATTACTTCATTCATAACCACAACAAGGAGACTGACAACAAGCAAACAAAAACGAGGAGACATAAAATCGGCAGTCACAGATGGGGAGATGCTGTGCATTGGATCATGTGATCCCGTACCAGTCCCAAAGGGTCATAACCCCTTGTGCGGGGGAGGAACCAAAACTTCCCCTATTTTCCTCTGGCTCAGAGATTAGAAGCCTGTCCACCAGATCTCTTTTGAGCCCCAGATTGTCCAGACACTAGATACCAGATGAAACCCAGAAAGTTACCAATTGGTAAAAACAGTAAAGTCTGCCAGAGACTGGGGTGTCCTCCAAGAACCAGGTTTGCATGAGGTCCCAGGTTCAGCAACAAAAATGTTAGGTTCATGGGGTGGGGCATGCAAAGGTGGGGGACAGACCACCAAAGTCTATTACACCAGAAGCAAACCTTATTCCAAAAAAATAAAAAATCACAAAAATAAATTTCCATTGGGCATGAAAAGCTCATCAGCTGGCTGAGACCACAGCCAGAGATGAACTTGTCAGGCTGTGGCAAAGGACGGTTTCCAAACTCCCTCATTTTGTATTAAGAAGCAATAAGCATTAGCTATGAACAAAAGAATTTCAGGTGCACAGACACCCATGCAGGGAAAACATCCAAATCCATAAACATTGGTGAGAATAGTAATAGTAAGCAAGAGGGTGTGGTGTCTAGCTTATGTGCAGCTCTGGACTTGATCCCCAAACTCACAGCTCCACATGAACTGAGTTCAGTGGTGCATGCCTGTTATGAATATTTTCTAACGCGAGCTACCTGCCGATGCAAAATTCCCAATCAAGCCAAATCAAAACAAACCAGATTAAGAAATATCCAGTTTTAATTCGAGATCTGCGCTCTCGAGTAGCCCCGAGGGGGAACCGAGAAGCTGCAGAGAGGAAGAAAGGGAGACCAGGTGTTCCTCTTTTGAGGGATCACTTAAATACCCTGTGGAGTGGTCCTGACCCCACCCCCAGGGAGGGGTCAAGACCTGGCCTGCTGGGATTTGGAGTCCAGACCAGGCCTGGGGGCTGGTATAGAAGCAAGGGGCAGGGGCCTATGCTCTCAACTTGACATTCCGGACTCTGGATATAGGGGTGACAGAAAATTGGAATGGTAATTATGACAAACCCTTAGGCTCTCTTTGGGAAAAAAGGGCGTAGACTCAAATCTGGCTACTTCCTGCGGGCATGGGGCAGCGTAGGGAAGGGGAGAGCTAGGTGTCCATGTTTAGCAAGAGGTGTGGCTGGAAAGGCATCCCATGAACTGTCATCCTGGAGAAGGCAGGCAGCTGTTCCTTGGGGGAGGTGAGAAGGCAGGTGTCTGGGAAAAAAAACTGTTATTGCTAAAGATGAGTGTGCCAGAATGAGGAGCAGGCAGGCCCTTCATTGTGGCATCCTAGAAAACTGGAGGGTGGAAGGTCCTGTCTGCTGGGCAGACCAAGTGTCCTGAGTAGGTGTCCACTTGAGCCTGGAGAGATGGTACCAGAATGTGTGTCCCAAGAGCTTGGCAGCTGAGGGGGTAGTGAGGATTACCGTGTAAGGTCTTGTCCATCAAGGTTCAAGAGACCTAGGAGTTAACTGTTTGAGGAGTACTGGAAATGCTTCTATCCATCCTGTAAAAGCATCCACAAGTGTTAAGAGATAACAGAGTTTTTTATGAATAGGCATATGGGTAAAATTAACCTGTCAATCTTTGCCCAGTTGTTGTCCACGAAACTGGTATATGTGGAGAGCTCCCTGTGGGTTGGCCTGGTCACACATCTGGCAGGAGGAATGAACCTGTAAAATAGAATACTGGAGATGGGTAGGGTTAAAAGAGGCTCCAAAAAGTGGAACAAAGCTTTGGGGAAGTGGCTAAGGATATCTCCACCCAGTAAATGTGCTGGGCAAGCCGGTATTGCTAAGAAAGAATGAGAAAAAAATGTCCTGCAAGATGGTAGGGCAGTGGCAAAGTTTTAAGAGGGAAGGAATGGGTCCCATCTACCCCCATAGCTGAAATAGGTGAGGGAAACTTAAGGCTCGAGTGAGAATAAACATAATGAACTTACCAGCCACTTGTAGCGTGACCCTAGGCTCAGAGAGATTTACGGGATATACCAAGTCTGGGCAGCGTCAATCCTCTGCCAGCCTGGCACAGTTTCACTTGCTGATGGTGATGAGGCCGGACCTCCGTGGCTTGGCATAGAGGACAAGCCCACATGGGGGCATTGTGATTTCCAGTGTCCAGGTTGCTGGCAGATAGGGCACAACCTCGGAACAGGTGTAGTGCAATATTGTGCCACGTGACCCTTTAGGCCACACTTGATAGAGCCCTGTGGTTGGCTTCCCTTGTCCCCCTTCCTGTGACCTTAGGGCAGCTGCTAAGGCCTGGGCCTGTAGATTGTTGAAGACTCAGCTGATTCCTCTTGGGCATTAAAACTTTAAAGGCCATTTTCACCAATTCCCGTATAGGAGTTTGGGGACCATCCTCAACCTTTTTTTAACTCTTTCCTAATATCTGGTACTGACTGAGGAAGCAGAATGATTAGTAGAAAAGGAACCTAGCTGCTTTTCTACCTGAGAGAGATTTAGAAGAGAAAAGGGAGCATGGGAGGGGCTAGCCCAGTGCACAGAGGGGGTCCAGGAGTGGAGCAGTGGGGTAGGAGGGAGAGGGGAAGGTGGAAGTTGACTTTGAATCTCCTAATTGGGAAAGGGAAGGGAAAGAATGTTTTTCCGCAGGAGGGGGGATTGGGAAGTGTGGACTTAAGAGAGTGGGGGAGGGGCCAGTACCTCTGGTGCTGTGAGACACTGGCTACTAAGGGGAGGTGGGGGGGTGAGAGCACAGAGACCAAAAACCATGGACATATATATGTAAGCTCTGTTTATTTGTATCAGACAGGCTCAATTTTAAAAGATTTTTGTAAGAAGCTTACAGGGATAACAGTAGACCTGGCTTTGAACTGTAGGTGCCCATTTTAGAGTCTATGCCGAACCACGTGGCCTAAGTCCATTTCAGCGCATCTGCAAAAATGGCTCTTAGGTCCAAAAGGGGCCACGGAGATTGAATGCCAGGCGTCCCAAGGCAAACAGACCTCCGCCTCAGCCAAGCCCGATCCCGCGGGATTGACCACCACCTGGGACTCGAATTCTCTGTGTGAGTTCATGACTTCAGCAGGAAACTGAAAACGACAATATAAGTACGAGTGGGTCCCCCCAAAACCCTATAGCATAGACAAGAAAAGGGACTCACAAAGTTTCAGCCGCTGTAGCCCTGAAGCCGGTTTTAAGTGTGGCGTAGAGAGCTCAAGATGTAGACTAGGAGCCTTTCAACACGTGGCCTGCCCTAGCTCTGCAGAACCTCAAAATTGTTAGGAATGTTTCCTAACACGAGCTTCTCACTGACACAAAATTCCCAATCAAGCCAAATCAAAATAAACAAAATTAAGTAATATCCAAGTTTAAAGGGAGATCTGCGCTCTCAGGTGGCCCCGAGGGGGAACCGGGAAGCTGCATAGAGGAAGAAAGGGAGACCATGTGTTCCTCTTTTTGGGAATCACTTAAATACCCTGGGGTGTGGTACTGACCAGGACCTGGCCTGCTGAGATTTGTAGTCCAGATCAGGCCTGGGGGCTGGTATAGATGCAAGGGGCAGGGGCCTATGCTCTCAACTTGACATTGGCTGTAATCCTGAAAGACCCCCAGTGTGGGGAGACTCTCACTCAAGAGACTGTCCTTGCTGCAGTCACACGAGGTTTAATCGACAAGATGGGAACCAGTGCACTGGGGCCGAGACTCATAACCTACACAGGGGAAAAGTTCGACTTCGAGTAATTGGGAGAAGGGATTTTTAAGGGAAGAAATCACAACCCAGTAATCAAAAGGGGTAGGGAGGGCATTATAGAAAATTCCAAAATACCAATGATAATCACAAGGGGTAAACTCCTTGTTTCTCAAGATTATTCTCAAGATTACAATCTGACTTTATCTTCAGCTAGTTCCTGAAACTGAACCAGTTTATCCTAGACTTCTGATTCTTCCCTCCCTGCTTAGATTTTTGGCTCTATTTTTTTCTGCTAAAGGGATCTGGATTTATCCAGGTCTTTCAATCCCACTACTGAGGGTGAGGTAAGCAGGATCAACGTCTTTGGCTTCATAGCAAGTTCCAGGCCAGTCTGGGCTAGAGACCCTGGATTAAAAAAAAAAATGTGGTGATGACACAGGCCTTTAATCCTAGCACTCAGTAGGCAGAGGTAGGCAGATCTCTGTGAGTTCGAGGCCAGCCTGATCTATAAGAGCTAGTTCCAGGACAGGTAGGGCTGTTAAACAGAAAAAGTCTTTCTTGAAAAACCAAAAAAAAAAAAAAAAAACAACAACAAACAAAACAAAACAAAAAAACCCAAAACAAACAAACAAAGAAAAAGGCAAAAAACACTTCCAGATCATTCTAATGCATTGTCAAAGTTAAGAACCCTTTCTTTAAACTCAAATTTGCATTATAATACTTTAAACTGGTAACTTTTTGTTTTCTAAAATGCTGCTTATACAAATTTCCAACTATCCCTGTAATCTATAGATTGAGTTCAAGTTCCTGAGGGTACCATGCATAGGCCCTCTAGGCTGGCCCTCTGCTTCTTGATCTGCAGTCAGTCCTGACCCATATTTTATGTCCTGAAGTGCCCCTGTCTTCCTGTTCAGTTCCTGAATTCTTATCTGGGAGTTCAAAGCCAGCCAACTCTATATAGAAAATTCCAGGCTAGCCAGGGCTACATAATGAGATTCTGGTTCGAAGGAAGGAAGGAAGGAAGGAAGGAAGGAAGGAAGGAAGGAAGGAAGGAGCAAGCTCATGAATATTTATGTATGTATCTGAATACTGGAAACCTACAGGTTCTGAGATAAGGGTAACTTAGTGATGATGAGAGCCATGGTGACCTTTAGATGCAGCACAAACAGAAAGGTCCCATTGCTAGGCTCCTTCATTTTCATTATTATAGTTCAGGGGTCCCTAGAGGCAATTTGTAGGTTGTTGCTCATGGTTGCTTGGTAAAAGTTTCTTGCTATCAAGATCCTGCATGGCCTTTAATCTTTGGTTTGTGCCTTGCTCATCACTAAAATGACAGACCCTTTTGAATGGAATGGAATGCTTGGGACTCTAAAGAATCAAACTGAGATTTTTCTCTTTCCTTGAATATAAAACAGTAAAGAAATGACCTACTGGAAGGGGAATGTAACCCAACCCAGGGAGAAGGGCGAGGAGTAAGCTCCTAAGAGTGAGGGCTCACCTCTGTTCTCAGACAACATCATAATTTCTAGTAAATACAGTTCCTTAATTGTTTTAAATTAGGCATCCTGAATGACAACCTTTTTACTAATCCTGTTCTGGCACAGGGAATGTGTACATAAGTGAGTCAATTCTCTCTTTAATTCCTTTCTGCCTCCTCCACTCCTTAGGTCTATGAAAGTGAGGCCATAGGGACAGTTGAGAAGGAAGTCAGGTGCCTAGAGGCAAGGAAAGGGACAGGTGGGGTTGCCATTGTTCAAGGCCACAAACATTGGCTTTGGAGTCTCATTTTCCTTGTGATTGTTCCAGGAACTCTCCCTCTTTCTGCTTCCTTATTGCATTTCATCATGGTGCATATGTTTTATAGTCTGAGAATGGCTGTGTAAATAACAATTCAGTAAAAATGACGTCTTACAAGGGCAGGGAAAAAAAAGACTAACCATTCATGAACACAGGTTAAAGAAGGGCCTGAAATTGTGCAGGTGGTGTTAGGAGGCAGGTGTTTGTCAAATCTGAAAGTAGGGGAGGGGCAAAAATCATTCTGGAATATGGATTTTGTTTAGGAGACTATAGAAAATTTTAAGATTCCCTCTGCCCAGATTGAGTGAAGATGAAGTTAAATTACAGAATTTTTCCACATTGGGTACATTGTTTAACTCCCTCATGTTGACTTTTTCAGGCTGTAAAAATGGGCATGACAACAGATCCTCTTGAGAAACCTGCAGTTCCGTGCAAAGTCTTAGGCAGTAACTGCACACAGTGGGGCTGGCTGTGAGCAGTTGTGATTATGGGAACAGCAAAGCTGCCAGCCCGGGTGTCTAGGCTGGAATGGTTGCTTGTGGCTGGACATTGGCAGGCCAGGTGGGTTGAAATGGTTCAGGGAGGTGGACATTCCAGATCTCACTAGGCAGTTCTAGGAAAATACCTTTGCCAAAAGGAGGTTGTGAGAGGTGTGGAAACAGTTGTAATCTCCTGGAGGTCTTGGTGTGTACCCTGAAATCATATAGGCTTGTCAGGCCTAGACACAGGTTTCAGGGAATGTCTTGCAAAGACCATTCATCTGGCAAAGAGAATTCATTATTGAGGCCAGGGTCATTATTTTTATCTTTGTAATGTCCTCATTTATAAGTTATAAAGAGAAGGACTGAAGAAGGCTCCAATAAGGAAATGGTTGTGTGCACCAGAACAGGTTTGGGCCTTGTGTTTGTAAGCAGAGGGAGCATGTGTTTTATTTGAACATAAAAAGGACTTCTCAAAGCTGGATTCCCTCATATAAACACACTGGGCAACCTGAGATGACAGCAGACTCCCTGGAGAAAACACTGGAGCAGAGTCACAACAGAAGGGAGCACGCAGGACTGTGCCTCATGGCAGGGTAGGCCAAGGATGTCGTTAAAGGCAAAGGAGAAAAGGCCAGGGGAGAGAGAACTGGATAGCTAGAGGAGAGGACTACAAGGATGCTTTTGGGAGGCGATCGAAGCCCAGGCAAGTGCGTGACTGTATTTGTTCTCTTCCTGTCATCTTCTGATGCAGTAAGAATGACCCTTGTGCTACAGATGAGATGGAGGTAAAGGTGCTGCTCAGGGTCGTCCGGCCACAGCTACAGAGTGTTGCCTCCAAGTCTGTTCTTTCTCTACCAGTCAGTCAAGTGAAAGGTAGAGGAGGAAAGCATATGAGTTTATGCCCCTGGTGAAGATTAGAAAGGGTACCGTGGGGTCGGCAGTGGTGGTGGAGGCCTTTAAGCCCAGCACTTGGGACGTAGAGGCAGAGACAGACAAATCTCTGTGACTTCCCCACCAGCCTGGTATAGAGTGAGTTCCAGGACAGCCAGGGCTATACAATAGAACCCTATCTTAAAACAACAACAACAAGAAAGACAGGATATTCATGTTAGGAACAATAATGGCTACCTAATATACACAAGCCATTGGAACCTGGGAACGCTGTCTGTCTGGTGAGTAGGAAATTTCAAATGCAATGAAGTTCGTATCTTGGGACAGAAATCTCCCTGGATATAATAGTGGTTCAAATGAAGTTAAGAGGGTCTCTGAAAGTAAGTCAGGAACAGATGAGAAAACATAAGGAATTGTCTGCCGCCTGTCCCTGACTCTCAAAATTGAAGGAGCTATGGGCCAAGGTACTCAGAAAGCTCCAGGAACTGTAGCAGGCAGAGTCAGATTCACCCCTCAACCTGCAAAGTTTTCTTAAAATTCTTCTTGAAGCCTTGATTTTGCCCTAGAGACTCACTTGAAACTGTAAGAACTGGGGAATGAATGCCTGTAGTCTTCGTGTTCCAGGGGTTAGCATATGGGAATAGTTGTTTCCTCTTCTGATTTTATATTTGGTTTCCATCATGTAAGGAGAGACGTGTTCAGTGCACCTCAGGAACATCTCCTGGGTCTCTGAAAGTCATCATTTGATGATAGGAATGAGTTCAAAGAGCCAGAAGAAGACTGTGGCAGGTGGAGGAGGGGAGGCCTTCATCCTTACTTAAGTAGATCTTGCCTGTCTGAATGGTTCATCACATGAATGTCATCAAAGAAAATGATCTGTAGCTTTTTGTCGGGTGAACTGACATGCTATAGCAACCTGGAGTCAATGTCCAGTGGCTTTGCACTTGCTGGCATGGGAGGAAGTTCTGAAATCCTGGTTCGGGCTCAGCGTTTTGTGCTCCCCCCAGACTGTCTCCTGCCTTGCTGAGGTGGGCAGGCACCCAGTCTCCAGACAGGCTCCTCCCACTTTGCTGAAGTTTGCAGCTCAGGGCTGTTGTTGTTTTTGCCTTTCCCTGGCAAGTGGGGAAGTGATAAAAACAGCCTCTCTAAAAGCCTGCTGATGGAACTGTCCAGTTCCTTGATGCTCCATTGACTCCTCTGTCCTCCAGGAAGCCACACCTTTCCCAGTCCTCTGAGATCCTGAGAGACTCACAAAGCCATGTGGGGCACTAAGTGAGGGAAAATAAACCCAAATCCTGCAAAACCAGGGTAGTGGGTAGGGGTGGGGCAGGTGAGTAGAGCCTGTTGTGATTGCTCTCTTCTTAAAGGACCCAGCCTTTTCTCCCCTCCTCCTACCTCTGCTCTTACAGTTCATGGCTTTGGGCACAAAGAAACTGGTTGTCTAGCTCCTGCTTTGGTTTGGTCCCACCCACGGAGACAATTTGATATTTTTTTTTCAGTGTCAAAAGCCCTTGTGTCTGGCCCTGAAGCAGTGCCAAAGCTCACTGTTTCCTGTTCTGTTCCTCTGGGCCAGCTCCCTCTGCAGGTGTGGGGGTGGGGTGAAGTGTCCAGTCAAAGGGAAAGCTGTGGGGATACCTGACCTTTTGCAGAGGAGAGTCATTCAGGCTGTTGGCAGATGAAACAAGAGCTGGGGGTCAGGACCTGGCCAACTGAGTTCTGACCATGATTTGAGTAGATTTCCCTCTTTAGGCCTTAGCTGTGACTTCCTTAAGATGAGACTGAAGATGAACTCTGAATTCAGAGCATGACTGCATGACTGTCAGTGATGTTTGCTCTTCCTCAGTGAGATGTGTGTATCCTCCTGAGCCCGAGGGTCCACCCTCAGTCATGTGCTGCCAATGGGCTGCCTTGTAAGAGGATGGAATGATACTTTTGGACAGGTCTTATTCTGGACCTCTTAGGTGGGTTCCTGCCAAATTGTGGAAATCCCAACTCCCAATTCTGATGCTTTGGAGGCTTTTGGACTCTTATGAATTGGGAGTCGTCAGGGGCTTTAAGTGGGAAGTGAACTCTTTATTTGTTTCTCAGGACATTATGGTAGCTGTGTTCTACAGACAGTCCACCTGAGAGATAGCTCCCAGCCAGGAGGACTAGAAGCCATGAAGCAGAGGGGACGGTGAGGGCCATTTGGGAATTGGCAGGTCTTTGTGACTAAGAAGGAAAGAAGAGATGGTCACAGGGAAAGGGCTAATGGTGGCTCTGAGCTGTCTGCTTTGCGCTCAGGGGTGGATCAGATAAGGACAAGGGTTCAGATGGCTGGGACTGAGATGTGAACCGAGTTTGGCTTATATTGGATGGGGAACCCATGGGCTCTCTAGCCACAGAACTGCCAGGCAGCCAGGAGAGACCCATGCTCTGTGAGGCTGAGGGAGAAGAGGGTGAGCGCAGAGGGTCTCTGGTTTTATGGGAATTGCAGGCTTGTCCCCAGTCATAAGACACATGGCTGTGTGCCTGTCCCAACCATTTCTTTAGTGATTTAGAATAATTTATTTTAGGAATGTTACCAGATATTCTTAGCCCGACATCACACAAAAACTACCAAGGAGAAGCAGGGAGAGGATGAGAGGAGGGTTGAAAAAAAAAAAAAAACAAACAAACCAAAAAACAAACCAGGTGTTCTAGAAAAACAAAATAACAAGGAAGAGATTAAGATGAAAATACACACTATAAAAATTTTAATGTTCTTTATACATCATAAAAAGTCCAATGAAATGTGAAAGTCCTATTGAGACCGCAGTGTCCTTGAGACAGATCCAGGTGGGGTGTGGCTAGGAGGACAAAGGAAAGTCCCTTAGAAGGATGATGCTGAGCTCTGCAAGGGTTCCTTGCCCTCATCACTCGGTTCATTTGTCCTCCTGTGGAATGAGCTTCATAGTTCACATTACTGCATCAGTCAACAGATCTGTGCATAGCACATGCCTACTGGACACTGTGCTACACTCAATGTTCTCATGTGGTCCTCTCAATGACAAAAGGACATTTGATGAGCCTCAGTGTACAGAGAAGGGGACTAAGACAATCATTTGCCGAGGCCTCACAGTTGGTGTGCTCTAGTCAGAGCCTGATGTCAGGCTGTCTCTCAATAGTTGTACATGGTTTGGCAGTTCTACATTTAAGTGCTTCGTTTTAAAATAGGACAGGTGGGGTGCAATATGGATGCAACAAGTGTGTAAGTGTGTGTGTGTGTGTGTGTGTGTGTGTGAGAGAGAGAGAGAGAGAGAGAGAGAGAGGGAGGGAGGGAGAGAGAGAGAGAGAGAGAGAGAGAGAGAGTCTTATTGATGATAGGAAAGACTTCTCCAAGAATGGGGCTCACGTTTGTAAAAACTGAGATCTGTGGGTGTTGCCTTGCACCAGCTGAAGGCAGGGCTCCTCAAACACTGATGTTTGAGACCCACTGAGCTGGCTGACTGGGCTGGAGAAGGCAGTGGGATCTGGGTTTCTTGGGTCTTATTCCTCTGTGAAGTCACCAAGAGAGTCAGTGCTTTAAATGACTGGGCTCTTTCAGGGGTTCAGGCACTTAGTGGGGGGACCCTGCAGGCCCTTCCAGATGTCATCTCTCATTCTTAGTTCCATTTCACCCTTCCCTCTTCTGCTCTTTCCTGCTCTGTGCTTTGTGGGCAGTCTCACTTCTCTGCTTGTCCTTATCACCTGTATAGAAACAAATGTGGGGGAGGGAGAGAAACCATCTCATACAGGGCTTGGTGTTCAGTGCTGGGTTCCAGGGACACGCCTTTCAGTGGGTTTCGCTGGGCTCCTCTGCACTGGTGTGGAGTTGCAGATGAAGCTTAGCTGCTTCTCAGCATAGACACTGCAGAAGGTAGTAGACAGGGAACAGTGACATTGCAGCCAGAGATGTAAAGCAGAGAGGCTGCCGGGGTAGCCACAGGCTGTGTCCCCGTGGTCCCTGGTCAGGCAGTGCAGAAGAGCAGGAGGAATGAGGCATCTTTTCCCTGCAGCCTTGTCCAGTAGCAGTTTGGAGGACAAAGGAGTTCTGTTCCCCCCTTGGATGAGGACTCTATCTTATGCAGTTTATTTTCTGGGTGTGATCCAGAAGGAAAGGGATGCCTGCTTCCATGTCAAATGAGCTACCAATTTCCTTTGCCACCACACCAGTCCCTCCTCTGTAAATGGTTGGATCTGGGGATCTGCTGGAGCGAATGTTTGTGTTCATCTTAGTTCTCCAGTTCACATGCTGTGCTTAGCTGTAAGTAGGCAGGGGAAAGGAGTGTGGTGTCTGAAAGTTGTTTTTGTCCCAGGTGCTGCCTAGCTCTGATGAGAAGATTGTGCTCTGTTAATGTTTGTGACTCTTTGAATAGCTCTGCCTCTGTGAACTGAAAATGACCTTTCTGGTGTGCTGAGGTGTCTCCAGAGGTGGATGGGGCCACTGTCCCTGAGAAAGGAGGCACCAATTAAGGTTCCCCACCAATGTACAGACTCCTGATGTTTGGTAAACACAGGACCTGCCTTGCTGTCCTTGGGATGAAGCACACTTGGTTTCCAGAGTGGGTTGTGATAGGTTTTTAAATTTCTTGGCCTGAAATTTCCCAAAAGAAGCATCAGGAGGCTCTTCTCACTGCCACCACTGCCTCTGATTCATATTTTTCCTTCCCTTTGAGTCCGGTAAAGATACAAGGTTCCCAACACTCATGCACATTGAAATTGTCTATTGCACTTTTTTGAGTTGGCTAATATTTCTGGGGAGCTCTCATAACATATATGTGAACCCTCATAGTATCCTAATGTCTTCTACATCACAGCCACTTAAGGGTTTAAGGGGTGTCTAGGTGTTTGCGGGATAGTCAGGGTGTGGGTCAGTGGCAGTTGAGGTGGAGAGGAAATGATTCAGGAGCTATTTCTGTATTTTTGTGCAATTTCCTGATAACTTGCAGTGGTAGAGGCTGATGTTCATAATTTCCTTGTCAAACTGCAATCTACCTTGTTTCTTCTTGGGTGTGTATTATAGGAAGCACCAGGAAGGTCGAGCTGAAATACCCAGACCTTCCTGAACATTCTGAAAACTCAGAAATTGGGTGTTAACTGTTCTGATCTCACTACCTGTAGGTCTGGGAGTAGGAAGTAGAGGATTTGACAGTTTCTGTGGCAGAAGGAAGATTGGACAAACAGAAAAGGAGTTGGATTTGTGCTTTGTTTCCATGTGCTTAATAGTTAAGCATACCAATCTTTAAAAATTAGTTTTCCTAGGGACGGGGGAGATGACTCGGTGATTCAGGGCACTTGCTGCTCTTGTAGAGACCCGGGTTAGAGTCTCAGCACCACCTGGTGACCCACGACCATCCACAGCCCGTTTCAGGGGTCTGTGGCAAAAGTCTCATAAACATAAGCTAAACTAAATAAATATAATTTAAAAAAAGTTTAACTAGTGCTGGGAGTATCATCAGTGATTAGAGTACTTGCCTAACATGCATAGGTTCTTAGGTTTGACCCCAACTCCACCATAAAGTCAAAGTTGTTACCTTGAACCTTGAAGGATAACCTGGTGCTATGTTTTTTTTCTGATATTCTTGCACTGAGCCCTATCTATCACACTGAGGTGCCAAGAAGCTGGGCACTTTTCTTTTTTCCCCCTCCATTTTAAGACTTCATGATGCTGTTTGGTGACTTCATCATTCTTTTACTTCCTTAGATACTCATTTAAACTGATACCACTGTGATAAAATCACAGAAGGCAGGGTAAGTAAAAACTCCCTGAACTTTGTATTATTTTTTTCTTTCTTTTTGTTTTCAAGATTTTTTTTTTGTCCTCGTAGCCCTGGCTGTCCTTGAACTCACTCTATAGACCATGCTAGCTTTGAACTTAGAGATCTGTCTGCCTCTGCTTTCAGAGTGCTTGGATTAAAGGCATGAACCGCCACCACCCAGATTTGTTCTTCTTATACTTGTGCTGTTTGTAGGTCCTTTGAATTTCTGAGTCTCTAGGTTCATCCTGGGATAGGTTCTAATCTGAGTCTGTTGTAGCACTTTGACCAGCGTAATTGCTTCATAAATAACACTGAGCCTTGAGAAGGGAGGGAGTCCGCATTCTGGCTGTTGAGGGCCTTTGGAATCAGGCAGACTGCATGTGGATTTAATAACACAGTATTTATTATTGGTGGGAAGTTGGTATGGACTCTGAGAGCCTCAGTTCCAGGAGCTACAACATGATGATGAGATCCCCCAACTGTTCTGACAGCTGATTGGGAGCAAGCACTTGACAGCGAATGAATCATCAGCATCTCTAGAGATGAACTGTTATTGATGTCAGTTTTCATATAGAGAATTTTAAGTAGCATGGCCACATGGATGTAACTCTTGATGGTCAGTGTTGGGATTATGAATAGGCCTGGCCACCCAGGGCCTGTGTCTGCAACTGCTCTAAAGGTAGACTGTATAACCCATGACAGTTAACAAGGATAAGCAGAAGAAAAGGGTTTAAAGCCCTGGGCATCGTGCTTGTGAAGCAGCAGTCACCCGTTAATGGCAGCTATTACCACCAGAGTAGAGGCTTGTCTCCCATGAAGCTCTTGGCTTTGACCTTGTGTGTGGAAGATGCTGCCTCAAGGACAGGGTGAGGTGGGAGTGAGATGGCTCTTTCCGCTAAGCTGGGTTTGCAAGGTATTAGGGTTTCTTCTGATCCTGTTCTGTCAGACAGGTTTATTGGCAAGCATCTTGATCCCAAAGTTGCCTGACAGGCCCTGAAAAGAAAATATGGGCACTGAGACTGAGCGGCTTTAGGGAGGGGCTCCCACTCCAAACCAGTTGCTCAAGAACTGCATTCTGAGCCTTCCTTCAGAGATTGTGACTTTTATTTCCCAATATCTTGCCTCTTTGCTTAGGGGGTAAGACAAGCCATCAGAGCAGCATAGTGGGGCCACTACCTCAAGCAGTACAGGAAAGGAGGAGGCCTGCAGGGAGGAGGGGAATCCCACGTGTTAACTTCAAAGCAAGCAAGCACCAGCTGTTTCCCTTGCCATGTGTGCTTTGGCTCTCTGCCCTGCCCAGGGGACAGCTTGGCCAGTGAGCCATCTGACACTGCTGCTCCAGAGCCTGGCTTGCCAGAGTATGAGGGACCTGGGTTCCTATCACTCATACTCCACTTTTCAGCTGTGTGGCCTTAGCAGTCCTCTCTCATCTTTTCTGAGCCTCAGTTTTCTCACTTGTGAAAAATTTGCAAGGATCAAATGAAATGAAATGCACAAAGTCCTAGTATGGCAGCTTCTGTACTACAGTGCTCAGTGAACACCTAGAGTCTGGTTGGTGCAGATGAACAGAGAAATATAAGATACCATCCCTCCTCTTTAACGGGTTGTGATTTAGAAAGGGTGTGAGCTAGCACGTCAAGAATGGCATGTCTAGCACAACCCTGGCCAACACATCACAGGGAGTGAGAGCTTTGGGGTTTGGAGTAGCAGAGCTCCTCAGGGACTTCCTTCTGACCTAGAGATCTGCCCACGTGCTGGAAAGAACGGTAGGCAAGCCCTCCTAGGTGTGGAACAAGGTCAATGCGTAGGGTGAGGTCAGCTTGTACCATGTTAAGGGGCTTGGGGCTCCTCAGAAGGCTTTTGAGGGGGAAATCACATTGATTTGGAAATTTGTTCTGACACTTGATTATAAAGTAAGAAGTTTGAACTGTGTGTTGATTGTAGAGGAGTTTCCATGTTAATAAGTCTGATTGTAAACTATGGACTTTTTAAAACAAAAGCCTTACTATATAGCCCTGGCTGGCCTGGAACTTCCTCTGTATACCAGGTTGACCCCCAACTCACAGAGATCCTCCTGCCTCTGCCTCTTGAGTATTGGGACTAAAGACATGTATCACCATGTCCTACTAAAGCCAGAAATTTTTATTTTACTCATAAAGAATGTGTTTTGGGGGAAAGTAGAGGTAGGGATTTCATTTGAGAAGCCATTGAACCTCTTCCTTCCTGTTGTCAGGCTCTGCACGTGTGTGTGTGTGTGTGTGTGTGTGTGTGTGTGTGTCTGAGGGAGACTGTGATCTGATAACTCCTCAGCTGTTTGAGTTATGTAATATATCTCCACAGGGTGTATGACCTTGGAGTATCTGGAGCAATAGGAACCTTGGTGAATTTTTCAGAAAAAGAATGGTTTTTTTTTATATTATTGTTATTCCTTATGTGTAGAGTGCTTTGCTTGCATGAGTGACTGTGCACCGTGTGATGCCTGGTGCCCTTGGAGGTCAGGAGTACACAATGGATCCTTTGAAACTGAAGGTTTAGATGGTTGTGAGCCACCACATGGGTGCTGGGAACTGAACCTGGGACTTCTGTAAGAGCCCCCAGTGCTCTTAACGGCTGAGTTAAGGAAGGAGTGGCAATTGGATGAACTTCAGTTTTATATCGTTCTTGCTCTTCAGTTATCCAAAAAAGACAAAAATAACTATTCCCTCTTATTGTTTCTCTGCAGATACAGAGTTTACCAACGTAGAAGCTCTCAAATAAAAGGTGTTATACAGCTGTATCCCCCAATCCTAGGCTCAAGGTTTATTCCTGCCTTTTAGTACCAAGTAGCTGTTGACACAGGTGCATGTCACTGGCTACAAATTCTTTTCATAGTTTCACCATTTGCTTGTCTTAAACAGAGGTAGAAACATGAATTTATAATCTGAGAAAATAACTTTGTATAGATGTCCAAGTATTATAAAGAGAAATAGGAGCATATTTAAAATAACAAGTATAATTTGAATTTTATCAATATACAAGAATCTATGCCAATCTAAATTGTCTATAAATTTTAGCTCACAAGTATTCATTATATTACTCACTATTATTATTAGTATGAGCTTACTCACACTAATCTACCTATTATTACATTCAATTCCCCCCCTTTTAAAATGAGATCTCTGAGCCTATAAAATTTCCATCCCAATCCTCAACCCTATACCAGTTATAATCAACCCCTAATTGATGTCCCTAACCTTGTGGACACACTTTGGTGAGAGAGGGGATGTCGTCTTCTAGATTTACTTCCAGCTGTCATCTGGGCAATGTTCTTTCTATGGGATCCTATAAAACTAACATGATGCTTAAGTTTCAAGGTTACTGTCTGGTATAATTGCAAGTAGTCTCTGAGTAGTTGGTAGGGTTTTTCTGAATTTCTTATTTGGAGTTCTGGCAGAACACTGTAAGAAGGTGAACCTTTTCAGCTAACCAAGTTGGAACCATCTTGAGCAGCTGATACCCAAAACTGGCCTTAAAGTAGCTCTATCAACATCATGACATCATATCAACCAGCTGGAGTCATTGTTGTGGGGCCTCATCTTCTTCCTGGAAGTTTCAAAGATTACTGCAGGAAAATCTATTGTTCATTGTGGAAAACTTAAACCTTATTCATATAGACATATATTTAACGAAAAATACAATATAAACAAAAATAGGCATGGAGAAAAGTAAAATTTTTCCTAAGATCTTTCTTCTTTCTGTACCATACCAGATGGCTCCTGACATGAGAGAAAAACTCTGAATTTTTTAAATAGCATTCTTGGATTTAGAGAAGGATAATCATTGTCTAACTTCAAAGCCAGCTTTGATTTTTAAGGGAGACTATTTTTCTACTGATCAGTAGACATAAATATATATGCACAGAGAATGAAATTTTACCCTGCATATGGCCTGTCCTCTTAAGTCACATTCCTCTTTGTTTGGTGATCCTTTCTGGACAGTTATCTTTTCCTTTTTAGGCATCCAATGTCCAGGTCTCTTGACATTTTGAAGATGAATATTTTTCTGCAAAGACAAGAACAGAATTTTGCCCCACTCATATGAGGTTTTCTTACCACCTATATGATTGTCACCTCTGTGGATGAGCTGTTATTTCTTTCTCAAGAGGTTTCTTCTTTTCAAAGTGAATCTTTATTAATTTTTATGGTATCCATCACTTTTCTTTTCCTGTGGAAACAAGAGCAAAATCTCATCCACAATGTAGCACATCTCCTGGTTTCCATTGTGAGGTCAACACATCCTTGAAATACACCAGCTGCTTTAATTCAGAAGATTTTTATATTTTCCATTGTCTCTCTGCTGCTGTTATTCCTTTCTCATTAGAATTAAGAAAATTCAAGGTAAATAAAATATTATGCAATGTATTTATGGGGGTATTTTCCATCCCTTTCTGGTTGTTTAGCATATCCTTTATAGTTTGATTTGATCTTTCTATAACTGCCTGACCTGTAGGATTATTTGGTATACCTGTAATATGCTTTATATTATAGTAAGCAAGAAAACTGTTCCAGTTTCTTAGAGACATATTCTTGACAATTATATGTCTTTATTTATGCAGTTATGCCCATGATGGCCATAACTTCTAAAAATACAGGCCCAAAGCTCAGATGGTGGTTCCTCCTGGTGTTGGCAGGGCTAAGGCTGAGACTCCGGAGGTCAGATAATTTCTGGAGGCCACTGCTTGGTGCTGGAGAATTATCTGTATTCTGTCAATCATGTATTTTAATAAAACGCTGATTGGCCAGGCAGGAAGTATAGGTGGGTCAACCAGACAGGAAGTAGAGGCAGGGCAATGAGAATAGGATAAGGCTAGGGAGGAGAAAGCTCCCTCAACCATTCCTGCGCAGACCACCAAAGAGGCAACATGTAAGCTGTCACACTGAGAAAGGTACTGAGCCCATGTGGCTAATGTAGATAAGGATAATGGGGTAACATAAGTTATAAGGACTAACAAGAAGCCTGACCTAATGGGCCAATCAGTTTATAACCTTATGGAGTCCTGTGTGTGATTTCTCTTTGGGATTTGCCTGCTGTGGGGTACTGGGCGGGACAAAAACCCCAACAAGCCGGCCCCCTCATGTTACAACTGCTGTCATCGCTGCCTGCTGTGTTTCTGCTCACACTAATCCTTTGGTAATCTGGCCCGGCCCACCCTGGTGCTGCTTATGCTTCTCCTGGTATTCTTGGCCTTTCAACATTTTACCACACCAATCACAATACATTTTTCACACAGTGTATGAATATCCCACAATACCTTCTGATTATTTATTTGACCCTATTCTGATGTATTTGTTTTGCTTTATTTCATATTTTAAATTTATTATTCCTTAGAAGCCTGTTTGTTTTCTAATGGGAGGCAGAAAGGGAATTGATCTGGGTGGGAGGGAATAGGGAGGATATGGGAGGATTAGAGAGAGAGGGAAACCTTAATCAGGATATACTGAAAATCTATTTTCAGTAAGAAGAAAAAAAATATATCCCCTATGATGTCATTGTTATCCTTCCATGGCCTTCTGGAATACCGTTCTTCTTGTTTCTTTTAGATTTATATATTTTATTTTATGTGTATGCGTGTTCTGTCAGAATTATGTTTGTGCACCCTGTTCAGTGCCTGGTGCCAGATCAGTTATGGGTGGTTGTGAGTCTCCATGTGGGTGTTGATAACTGAACCCAGGTCTTCTGCAGGAATAGCTAGGGCTCACACCCACTGAGCCTCCTCTCCAGCCCCAGCACTGCCCTTTTCATGAAGTCCTTTGGAAGACAAAAGTCTCTTCCTGCTGTAAACAGATCAAGTTCTGGACCCCCTGATGTCCCTCAGTGCTAGCTGCTGTGTGGTATATTCAGGTATTGGTCTTACCTGCACTAGAAGGAGGGAATTGCATATGGTTTAGCTATGAGCATCATATACCTTCTAGATCAGGGTCAAGCAAGCATTAAATGAAATGTTTTGCTGAACTATAGTTCTAACTTAGAGTAATGGTTATTTTAAGTGCCAGTGTGACTAGGTATGAAATAAAATGTTCAGATATTTGATGACATGTTTATTCTTGGTGTTTCTGTGAGAGTATGTTTGGATGAACCATTTAAACCAGGCGATGGTGGTGCACACCTTTAATTCCAGCACTCAGGAAGGCAGAGGCAAGCGGATCTCTTTAAGTTCAAGGCCACCTTGTCTATAAGAGCTAATTGCAGGACAAGTTCCAAAGCTACAGAGAAACTCTGTGTTGAAAAACCAAAGTAATAAAATAAAACAAAACATTTAAATGGGTCCACCGAGTAAAGGCTTTTGCTCTTCCTAATGTGGGTGGGCCTTAAGCAATCAGTTAAAGACCCCAGTAGAACAAAAGTGCTGACCCTTCCATGGCTGAGAGAGCTGCTCCTGTTGGTCTACCTGTGAAATGAGTTGATAATGGGCTTTTTCCTGCATCCAAACTCAGTTTGAAATGTCATGTCTCCCTAGATCTTGAGGCTGTTGGACTCTGGGCAGAAACTGTTGAGTCTCTCTCATATGTTCGGCTTGCTGGCTCAATTTGATGCATGATCCTTATTGTCAGGTTTCTACAGAGAACCCAAATGAAAATATACAGACTTTGAATTTTAGAATTATTTCAGGGAAAGAGGAAGAATTTTATCTACTGATCCTGGGCCTGCTTTGATAGAAGGCAGCTTTGAAAATGATACTAATCTTTGGTGCATTCATCTGCAGAAATCCTCATTAGCTGAACTTTTCTCCATTCCCATGGTTCCAGGCACATAGGACTAACGTGGTAACCTCGGCCACCACTGTAATATCTGCTTCAGGCCTGCCTTGCTCTTCACTGAAGTCCTGTTCTGTGTGCTTTTCCCTGCCCTACCTTGTCTGAAGCCTGACTTAGTGAGACAGATCTTGGTGACTATGAGACAGTAATGAGACTGTCTGGGTTATTCATCTAGTGCTGCAAAACAGTCTACTGTCATGATCATTTGATAATGAACTGATAATTTCAGGACCATCTTTAAATAATTGTACCACGTGCCTACAGGGGAGCCTTCCTCCAGGAGGGTCAGGTGAGTCAGCCCCCTGTGTCATTACTGCTGTGATGGATCATTTCTGCCCCACCTGTGAAGTCATAGCCTGTCCTAAACGGTACCAGAGAAACACTGCCACAGCAATATCACTGGAGAACCTGGGGCCTAGATGAGAAGAGAGGCGGCAGGTCTACAATCCCAGCACTCCGGAGGCTGAGGCAGGAGGATCTGGAGTTCCAACCTAGCCTGTTCTCTCTAATTGAGATGCTATTTCAAACCCCCAATCTAGACTAACCATGTGAAACAACTGAAAAACATCAAAAGTTTTTCCCTCTAGCAGCTACAGCTGGATCCCCAGATGAAAAGTATGAAATGAGACACCTGGCAAAGAGATCAAGGTAAGGACCCCTGCTCAAAGGAGTGCCCTAGGCTGCCAAGGGACCAATGTGCACACTGTAAAAAAGTGGGACATTGGGTAAAAGAATTCTCCAAAAAGTCTAAAAGAAAAGACTATGATTTAGGATGTGACTCCCACCATATACTGGTCACAGGGTTTGGATCTCCTCCCCAAGCCCAGGGTAACTCTCAAAGTGGATGAGAAACTTACAGACTTTGTAATAGACACAGGAGTCCAACATTTGGTTCTGACCAAACCCCGAGGAAATTTGTCTCACAATAAGTCTTGGGTGCAGGGATCCACATGTATGATGTATGATGTCTTGGACTACCTGAAGAACAGTGGATCGTGAAGTGGGCTGGGTATCCCACTCATTTCTTTCTGGTCATACCTAACTGCCCCTAATTCTTATTGGGAAGAGATTTACTTACTAAAGTTGGGACTCAGACATCATCCAACGAAAATGGCATTTCAATTACAAATAAAAATGAACAGCCAATCCAAATCCTCACCCTCCAGCTTGAGGACAAATATAGGCCACATCAAAGACTAACCCTACCCCCAAGGACGTGTTCACATGGGTGGCTAAGTATCCTGAGGCCGTCGCAGAGACTGGGGGAATGGGCCTAGCTAGCACCGAGAGCCCGTGCTTGTTGCACTCAAGCCTGATGCCCACCCCACTCAGGTTTGGTAATACCTATGTTGTAGGAAGTGAAAGATGGGATCACCCCTCACATATGACATCTCATGAAACAAGGGATTCTGATCTCCTGCCAGTCCTCTTGAAATACCCTCCCTCCTCCAGTTAAGAAACCCAGCTCAAATGATTACTGCAACCTGTGCAAGACCTTTGGGAAGTCACCTGCAGGGTTATGGACATTTAACCCACAGTGCTCAATCCTTAAACCCTTCTGAGCTCACTTTCCCCTACCAAGGTCTGGTACATGGTACTAGACCTCAAAGATTCTTTCTTTAGCCTGCTCCTGGCCCCAAAAAGTCACTCCTTGTTTCTTTTTGAATGGTATGACCCTAGAAAAGGGCACAATGGACAGCTAACCTGCGCCAGGTTGCTTCAGGGGTTCAAAAATTTCCTAGCCATCTTCAATGAGGTCCTATATGAGGACCTAGGGGAATACTGGAGGGGACACACACAGGCCACCCTCTTACAGTATGTGGATGACCTCCTGATAGCAGCTGGCACTGAAGAAGACTGCAGGTAAGCACTGCTGATCTGATAACCACCTTGGGGACCTTGGGGTATCTGGTATCAGTTAAAAAGGCTAAATCAGCCAAACAGAAGTAACTTATTTGGGATATATATTCATAGGGGGGGGCATCTATGGCTCTCAGAAGTCCGTAGGGAGACAGTGCTCAAGATATCCACTCTAACCACCCCACCGTGAGGGAAATTAAAGAATTCCTTGAGTCCGCAGGCTTCTGCCACCTCTGGATCCCCAGGTTTGCTGAACTGGCTACATCATTATACAAGGCCAAAAAAGAAAATCAGCCCTTCCTCTGGACTGAGTCTGAAGATAAGGTTTTCAATAAAATCAAAAAGTTCCTCCTCTTGGCACCTGCACTAGGGCTGCCAGGCATCACCAGAGCCGTCTATCTCTACATAGATGAAAGAAAAGGCATAGCGAGAGGGGTCTTAATCCAAACCCTAGGACATTGGGAATAGGCCAGTGGCCTCTCTATCCAAAAGACAAGACCCAGCGGCAGCCAGTGGGCCCCCATGGTTAAAGATCATTGTTGTCACAGCCTTGCTGGTCAAGAATGCTGGCAAGCTAACCATGGGACTGAAGCTCCTCATTATACCTTTGAAGGAATACCCTTATACCTTTGAAGGAATGCTTTAACAACCCCCTGACTGACAAATGAGCAACACTAGCATGACCCTCTATCAGAGCCTCCCTTTTAGCCTCCCCTCCCCAACATATCCATTTCCTGCTGAGTATGGCCTTGAACCCCACATCCCTGCTCCCTGACCCAGACCTATATACTCCAGTACATGGTTGTGCAGGAATTCAAAGCCAGGTACACAGGCTGAGAAAGCACCTATGAGATCAGTCCCTGCTGGATGTAGGGCTTAACTTGTATATGGACAGGAACAACTTCATGCAGAATGGCAAAAGTCACATGGGGCCTGTGGTGGTGAACAAGGAGACTGTTTCGGTGGTGACCCTCCCATGAGGGCTGGACTTATAGCCTTAACTAAGAGATGGCAAAAGGAAGGAGGCTGAACATCTACATGGACAGCCATTCTGCCTTTGCCTCAGTCCATGTTCTTGGAGCTCTCTATGAGGAATGGGGGCTCCTCACTGCTAAGAAAAAGACTATTAAAACCAAACAGGAGATCCTAGAATAACTGGCAGCCTCATGGTACCAATCAAATTGGCCATCATCCACTGCTATTGACATCAAAAGGTTGACACCAATGTCAGGAGAAACAAGAGAGCTGATTTAAAAAAAAAAAAAAGCAAAGCAAAGGAAGTGGCTGAGCCGTCTACTGAGGTCCTGGCAGTCACTGTGCCAGACCTGGGACCTTCTGATCTCCCTTACCTCCTGGCCTATACCCCTGAAGATTTGTGCATGATCAATAGGCTACCAATGATACAGAAGCCTGAGATATGGTGGGTAACAGACAGCAGGGGACTTATCCTGCTGGGAAAATTAGCAGATGCTCTCCTACACCACATTCATTGTACCCACCTAGGAACCAGAAAAATGGAGAAGCTGGTGAGGCGGCCTAATTACAAAAATCTTTGATCTCAGGCACAAGATTGAACAGATAGGTGAAAAATGCCTAGCTTGCTACCTCAGCAACATGGGCAGCCTTCCTAAGAATCCAGGAATCAGACTCAGGGGAACAAAACCAGGAGCCCACTGGGAGATGGACTTCACAGAGGTCAAACCAAGAGCCCACTGGGAGATGGATTTTACACAAGTCAAATCTGGTAAGTATGGTATTTCTAGATACATTCTCTGGTTGGATGGAAGCTTTCCCCACCAGACATGAGACCTCTAAAACGGTGACTAAGAATTTGCTGGAAGATATCATTCCAAGGTATGGTATCCCTATTTTCCTGAGTTCTGATGATGGACCAGCTTTTGTCTCTCAGGTAACACAATTCCTGGTTAGAGCATTGAGGAAGAATTGGAAATTACATTGTGCTTACAGACCCCAGAGTCAGGTCAGGTAGAATGAATGAGCAGAACCCTAAAAGAGACCCCTATTAAATTAACCATGGAAACTGGTGGTGACTGGGTTGTTCTCCTCCCCTGCACCCTCAACAGGGTTCAAAACGCATCCTATACTTTGGGGCTAAGTCCTTTGTGAAATCGTGTTTGGTAGACGCCCTCTTATTCTTCCCCACTTAAGTTCTGAACTTTCTGAATTTGATGATGTTAACCTGGTTGCTTCCATCAAGGCTGTGACCCTCTCCTACAGGGATCTATGCTGCTGCCTCAAGGTCATTTATGAAGCATCCCTGTTACTCATCCTGCACAAGTTCCAGTCTGGAGACTGGGTCTCTGCTAAGAGACACCAGAAAGGAACCCTAGAACCTCACTGGAAAGGTACTTACACCATAATCCTGATCATAGTCACGGTCCTAAAGGTTGACAGCATCATCACCTGGATCCATCAGGTGGAAAGAGATTCTCCAGATTGGAAGATTGAGCATCTGGATCACCCATTCAAACTCAAGTCGCACCGTGTGTGTACCCTTGTCAAAGTGAAGATATTGTTTTTGCTGACACTGCTCACCCTTTGCTCTTCTGTGCCTTGCTCTAACCCACACCAACCTGTAGAGCTCATCTGGACCATCACCTGTACATCCACCAGAGAAACGCTCACGCTGCAGTCATTCAAGAGCCCTCCACCACATGGTTCTCTGTCTAGAATTTGATGTGTGGGACCTACTTCTGCCCACATGGGACCAGCATGTCCTTAGAATTAGTCATTTCTATGTTTACCTGGGACACAAAACCAGTAAGTCCTGGCATCATCAGTGTGTGGGGGGAGGCGGTTCCCACTTCTGTGCTTCCTGGAGTTGAGTGAGCAATGAACCAATTTGGTGTACCCCACCAGTGAAGGATGACCTGTCTCTCAGAGCCCAAACTCTGTGGGCAGCTGCGGGGATTATGGAAGGGCAAAATGAAGCCCTCTCAGGATCCCGTTCACTGATAAAGAAAATCAGGATACGGGATGGACCACTGGTAAGACGTGAGGTATCTGATTATATGGAAAATCTCGAGTCAGACCTGGGGACCTATACCATCCAGTTAAACGTTAAAATAACACCCATGGCCGTGCTCCTGTTCGCAATAGAACCCAACCTGGTCTTGGCATCTCAGGTGGTCCCTGTTACCACCCCATCCCCAGGTATGAGTCTAACTCCTTTTGTTTTGTTTTGTTTTGTTTTCAGACAGGGTTTGCCTGTAGCTTTGGAGCCTGTCCTGGAACTAGGTCTTGTAGACCAAGCTGTCCTTGAACTCACAGGGATTTACGTTCTCTGCCTCCTGAGTGCTGGTATTAAAGGTGTGCACCACCACTGCCTGGCATGCGCCTAACTCTTATGGCCCACCCAGCTATCACCCCTCAGGATGAAAATTTTACATATAGCCAACACCCCATATTGGAGCTTGTCTTAAAAAACCTTCCAAGTGTTAAATGCTTCTAAACCTGATCTAGCCAGAGAGGGCTGGCTCTGTCTAAAAGTACAACCCACTTTCTGTACCATTGTAGCAATAATTGGATACTATACCCCAAATTTCCTACACTATACCCCAAATTTCCTGGAGTCATGCCCTTGAGGATGACAGGAAAATATTTTACCATACCAAGTAACAGGCATAGGGACCTGTGTGTGGCCTCTCAGCAGTCAAGCACTCTAGGGGCTGTATTATACAGGCCCATATTTCTAACTTGAATGCGCAATTTGCATCTGCCACACAGAAGGTGGTCACTTAGCCCTTTGATAGTGAGACAAACTGATGCCATCCTAAACAAAAGGTCAGGACATTCTAATATTGTTCTACTCCTTTGTAATTTGGAAGGTCGCCTGGGAAAGAGGTGTTAATTCAGTCTACATGACAGGGCAGACATAGATAGGAAAATGTGACAAAATGGGCATAGAAAGGTGTGGACGTGACCACATTCAGTCTCCCTGTTACCTAGGAAACAGAATGCTAATGAATTTCCCCCTCAGTTTACGTTTTGGTATAAAAGATATTTGGAGAATAAATGCAGGTGAATTTTCAGAATATAAACTCAGGATTTTATGAGGAATCCCTAAAAACTCCCACCCGATAAAGGCATGTGAGTTGTGTCTTTATTCCCACACCTCCACTCTGCTGTGTGGAAATAATTTATGTCGGGGCTGGACCAAAACATAGTGGTACCCAACATGGGGTTGATCATAGAACCCTAAAATACACCAGAAAAGTAACCAGACATACAGAGGAGAACGTGAGAAACCAATTAAGAAATTTGCACCACAGGTAATTACCACATGAGTAATTACTCATTACCACATTACTCATTACCACATGAGTAATGAGTGCTCAAAACTAAAAAATAAAATTTAAAGAAGCATAAAAATGAAAAAATTAAAAATCATGAGTAAAAATTTGTAAATAATAATCAGTTATGTATGATGATAACTAAAAACAGTTAAAATAAAGCAAGAACCAAGGCAGAGATATTTAGAGTCTGGAAGCATGGTGTTCACAGACATACAGCTTTTCTTACTGCTGGATGGGTAAAAATAAATAAATAAATAAATAAAAATGTATCTTTTAACTAGTGATCACCTAGGTTACTGCTGAGATCACTGCAGTTCCATGCATATGCGCTGTTGCTCAATTTTAAGCCACAAGCAGAGACTCCAGCTAAATGTAATCCACCTACACAGTGGAGCCAAAAGGCAAGCAGGAGACAGAATAAATTTAGAGAATAAATTTAATCCCACACAGTCAGCAGCCCAGAGTCAGTCATGATAACAGAGGAGAGGGTTCAGGAGTTCTCCTAATTTTATGATTATAAATAAAATTAAAAAACGAAATAAAATTGGCATGGCCACACCCACCAGAGCTTGTGACAGCGCATTACTATCTTAGAGCAGCCACGATGGCAGACACCAGAGAGCCTGTAAATGTATCAGCCTCTGAACTCAGATGGGACTTTTCAACTTAGAAAGCATGGCCTATGCCCAGGAAAACGAAAAATAAAAAACAGACACTGCCTGGTCCCTAGTACAGCAAAAAGACAGACAGACAGAGAGAGAGAGAGAGAGAGAGAGAGAGAGAGAGAGCCTGTCCTGCCCCCTGCCATGCAGCCCAGCTTCAGCAAGGAGCTGACAGACAGGTTTAAAAAAAAAAAAAAAAAAAAAAAAAAAAAACAGCCTCAAAAACTACAGTTTCAGGACAGTTAAAGGTCTATAAAAAATAAACAGGTTAAATATGCTTCTTTTTTACATTTCACTATTTTGATTCTTTGTCAAAAATCTGCTGTTCATAGGTGTATGGATTGATATTAGTTCCTTTGGTCTTCATATCTGTTTTTATGCCAATATCAAGCTGTTTTCAGTACTATGACTCTGTAATGAAGTTTAAAGTTAGAGATTGTGATACATTCAAAAGTTCCTTTATTGTTTAGGATTATTTAGACTATCCTGAGTTTTTGTTTTTCTTATAAAGTTGAGAATTGTTCTTTCGATGCCTGTAAAAAATTTTGCTATAATATTAATGGACATTTACATTAAATCTGCTGATTGCTTTCAGAAAGATTGTCATTTTTGTTATGTTGATTCTACCTTCACAGAAAATATTTAAAAAGGACTGTGCAACGAGACCCTCCCCATATGAAATGATACTCTTTATTCAGCCTTTGCCGGGTGGTGGGCTTGCTCATTGCTGCTCACTCCCTGCATCCATGGGATGGTGTTTAACACCAGGGGAGGATTTTGTGTAATGGCCCAGCTAGTCCCCAATATGAAAAACTATGAGGAGACACAGATGGAATTGGCCCTGTCCCTAAAGCTCCACAGAGCAAAATGGGCTATAGGGGCGACCACAGTTCTACTCTTCTTCCTGGTAGGGCTAGGCATAACTGGGGCAACATGGGTTGGCACTGTGGCCTTGATTTTTTTTATTGATTTATATTGAGCCCTACATTTTTCTCTGCTCCCATCCCTGCCTCTACCCTCCCTACTTCAACCCTCTCCTAAGGTCCCAATGCTCCCAATTTACTCAGGAGATCTTGCCCTTTTCTACTTTCTACTTCTCATGTAAATTAGATCTATGTAAGTCTCTCTTAGTGTCCTCATTGTTGTCTAAATTCTCTGGGATTGTGGTTTGTAGGCTGGCTTTCTTTGTTTTATGTTTAAAATCCACCTAGGAGTGAATACATGTGATAACTGTCTTTCTGTGTCTCGGTTACCTCAATCAAGTGGCCTTGATTCTTAAAGACAAAAATTATCAGTCTCTTCAGTTGGCCATTAATTTGGAATGCTGCTTTTAAGAAAATCATTCAGGAGTAATTAGAGATTCCATGACTTTGTTGAGAAAATGGATCAGATAAAGAATGTACAGAAACTGGATGGTATGAAAACTTGCTCAACTGTCCTCCCTGGATAACTACTTTGCTTTCAGCCCTAGTGGGATCCCTAATGATCTCGCTTCTTCTTCTCACCTTTGTTCCCTGCCTCTTCATTAGATTAGCTGCCTTTGTCCTAAAGCAGGTCAGCAACATTCAGCTAATGATCTTAGGTCACAATATCATCCCCATGAGTTCCTGAATAGACAGGACCCATAATTGAGTCCTCTGTCATTGGTGCATAAGAAATAGGGAATGTAAGACCCATGGCAGCTTAGCTATATTGCTGCCATGACAAGCTCAACGGAAATGGGTCAGAGAAGTAGCCCTATGTTTCAGTTTACTCTAAGACAACACCTAGTTCTAGGAAAGACCACCCAGGCATGGGCCACTTAATATTCAGTTCCAACTGTTATAGATAAGATCACCAGATGTCCTTAAGCCTAGTACATACCTATTCCCTTTCACCAAGACACCTCTAGTCAAATGTCAATCAATCAAGTGTCCCAAAAGTTGGAAACCCCCTCACCCCAACCTTTATTATGATAAAAACCCTACCCAACTGGGCTCGATGCTCTCCAGTTGAACCACTGTGCTGGAACAGACAAGAGAGTCCAAGCTCAAGCTTGAATAGAGGCTCTTTGCTTTTGAATTTGGATTTGGATTCCTTGGTGATCTTTGGGGGATCTTGAGACTTGGGCATAACAAATCCACCTGCCTCTGCCTCGTGAGTGCTAAGATGCTTGTCTAATGTATATTTTCGATACCTTTGTCAGAAATAAGGCTGCTATAACTGTGTCCATTCATTCGTGACTCTTCTGTTGTGTTTATTTACTTTGCATTTCTACTTTTGTGCTAGTGCCATGTTCTCTTTGTTACTCCGGCTTTGTTGCATAGTTTGAAATCAAATAATGTGATTCCTGTGGGTTTAGGATTGCTTTGGCTATTTAGATCTCTTGTACTTCGCTTTGAACCCCAGGACAAACAAACAAACAAACAAACAAACAAACAAAAAAACCCCTTGTTTTTGTTTTGTTTTTTGTTTTATTCTATGAAGAATATTGTACCAATTTTGATGATTTTTGAATTGAATGTGTAAACCAGAACCAAGAGCAAACTCAAATTCCAGTCCCTGCCCTTTCCTTCCTGTGGGTCTTCTCTATCCAAATTTCTCGCTTCTCTATGACCAATTCCAATTAGGTAGTGGCTGGCTCCTTCCCCTGATTCATGGTATACCTTTATTGGGCAGTCTTGGTAGTGTTACAGTGTGATCAAAATATCCCACAACACTGGCCTTGGTACCTGAAAGAAGTGCAAGTGTTACCACAGTCAAACGACATGGCAAGATCTTAATAGAATTATTAAGCCAAGACACAAAATGACTACCTCTGCATAGGAACCAGAGACAGCAATAATTTGACCTGAGATGGTGGAAAAATACAGCAATTGTGGTTGAGTCATTGAAAGTGGGGTTAGGGAAACTGTAAAACTTACATCTGGACTTAAGTAAAGGCCAGGGCTTTAGTAACTTTCTATTTGCCTTTAATGTTTATGAATTGAAGAGGAAGGTCAAAATTAAGGCTGGTGGGAATGTGATGGGAACAGCATACTTGTTAAGTTGCCTCCTGTTGTTTAGGGACAATGAACGACTTTGGAGAAAGGTTGTAGACCAGGCTATCCTCGAATTCACAGAGATCCACCTATCTCTGCCTCCTGGGCACCACCACCACCCAGGAGGTCTCTGGTTTGGTGGAAAGGGGTGGCAGGCAACTGTCCAGATAAGGAGCAATAAGTAAGGAGAGGGGTTAGGAACAGGAGCATTCCCTCTGCCAAAGGCCCATTGGCTTAAACAGCACTTCTCCTGGAGGAATAAGCAGAGTCCTTTTTCTTCTGTGGAGAGGAGGTCTAGTCTTCTGTGGTTTTGCAGTGAGAGAGTTGATCTAACGCCGAGGAGTAAGGTTGGTTTGCCAGTTGGGGGTCTTGGATTAACTGATACCCAAACCAGCAGAAGAGTTTGTGCACTGAGGTCAGGGTCTGAATCAGGTGGTATAAGAACCAGAGGAATAGAAGATGGGAGTTGTCTTGAGGGGCAAGGTTTAACTGAGAAGAATCCAAGGAGATTAATCCCTGGGAGGCTTGGGAGAAAGGAGAAAGAATGAGGAAAAGGAGACAAAACAGGAGAGATGAGGGGCTACTCATCTTGAATTCCTTCATAGATGGAGGTAGATGGGTGATCTTCTTGATTTTCAGGGAGAGAGGTCCTGTTGGGGTTGCTGAGTTGAGTGAAGTTTCATTCTTGGGAGACACTGTAAAGGGTTTAAGGTTGGGTAGATGAATCCAGCTGGGGAATTGAATGGTCTTGGCGTTAGTGGAGGTGGTTAGGACCATTCTGAAGGGGCCCTTTCCTATGTGGGGAAGGGGTGATGGCATTGGTGGAGGATAGGGAGAAGAGGACTAAATCTCAGATGTTAATTGGAGAGGGACAGGAGTCAGAGTGTGGCTGCAGTATGCGGTGGTTTAAAGCTGCATAGCAGGGAGTGGAGATGACAGAGTAAGGGAATGAGTAAGTGGGGAGGGAGAGGTGATGGTTGGGGTGAAAGACCTAGAGTCAGGATCATGGTGGTTCATACATGAGCTCAAAATGAAAGACAGAAAGAGGCCATTTGGGGACGGTTTTTAACTTGAGAATGGTGTATTACCTAGCAAGTTTCAGCTTTGTGAGAGTTTAATAAGCGTGTTTTTGAAAGAATTATTAACACCTTACACACAGGGTTTTTCAGTGAACTCAGAGGTCACTGTTTTAGTCAGATTGTCTGGCCAGTGGGTCCCTCAGAGCAGGGTTGTACACAAGGTGCTGCACAGAATCCTCATCTGGCCCCTCTGCCCGAAACTAGAATGTTGTTCAAATCTCACCTCCTGCCCATGTTTACATTAACTTGTGATCAGGATTTGGAAGATGCTTTTGTGGGTATAAAGCAGCTGATTTTGTTTAATCTAGAAGAAATGGCTTTTGTGGATATAATCTACTGACATAAACTCTAATTGCTTAAATGGAGGTAATCATAGGACAAGCAAGATCTTGGATGAGTCTCCCCCTGTCAGGGCAAAGCCAACTCAATCTCTGAACTGGTGAACTTGTGAACTAAAAGTGTTTAAGCATCTACACATGGTAGATGCTATGGACGCTATGTAGCTCAGTAGGTAGAGGGTCAGCCTGGCAAACCAGAGACCCTGAGTTCGATTCCCAGGACTTTCTAAAATAAGGCAGAGGAGGTGCACAGACCTGTAACCTTAGCTCTTCCAGAGATGGTAGCTGGATGTTAAGGAATCAGGCTCACCTGGTCTTTAAATAATAAAAGGAAATTTTGATCTAAATATGATAATTTATTACACAGCAGTAGAATGTGAGTATTGGTGTTTGTATCTCATAGATTGAATTAGGTACATATTTTGCCATTAAAAACTGAGACAAGGGCTGAAGAGATGGCTTAGCCATTAAGTGTACAGGTACAAACTGCTCTCCCAGAAGGCTCCAGTTTGGTTTCCAGGACCCATATGAAGTAGCTCACAGCAGCCTGTAACTCCAGATCCTGAGGGATGTGAAATTTCTGATCTCTGTAGGGAACCTACACTCACGTGTGCACACTCCTCACCCCTACCCAGCACATATATACATAATAAAATTGAGATAGAGGATCATCAAGTCTGATGACCTGAGTGGATCCCTGGGGCCCACATTGTGGAAGGAGAGTCCTGAGTCTCACAGCTGTTCTCTGGCCTCCACATTAATGCGATGGCAATGTCTTCCTCCAATATAAGTGTGTGCATAGAAAGAGAAAAATGGGATAAAATTCAAATCTGTTGATGTGTACCTGGGTCTTGGTGCTGTAATTTGTTTCTGAGGTGTTTGCCTCACTCTCCAAGGCTTCATCATTTCAATCCTGTGTCCTCTCTTGGGGCTACTCTCCAGTCTATGTGTTTCTTTCATTTGTTTGTTTTGTTTTGTGACAAGAGCCTTGTTATGTAGCCTAAGCTAGTACCAACCTCTTGGGTTCAAGCAATCCTGCTGCATTGCATTAGCTTCCTCACTAACCACCATGTCAGCTTACACCCCGAGTTTTGGTAACTGTATAATTGCCACCTGAATTATGGTGTGTGATTTGACACCCAAATCTCTTTGAATACCTTTGCAGTATATTTCAATTTGAAGTATTAATTATTTTTAAAAGTAATAAAAAATTTTATGTGTATGGGTGTTTTTTCTGCATGCTCTCCTGAGCACTGCACCTGTATGTGCCTTAGTGTCCAAGGAAGCTAGAAAGTCTTACTTCCTTAGAACAAGTATTACAGATGGCTGTGAACCACCATGTGGGTGCTGGGAATGGAACAAGGGTTTTTTGGAAGAGCAACCAGAGCCATTAACCCGTGCTATCTTCTCAACCCCTCCCCACAAGTGTGAATTCTTAGCACTATAAATTAAAATTATTTACTCTTGGAAATTTAAATGTTATCATGCACTCTTTGTGTGTGTGTGGCTTGCTGTACATGGGGCAATATTGTCAAACTTTATTTTAAAAAACTTATTTTAAGTAAGTGTGTGTGTGCGCGCGCACACACACACACACACACACACACACATACTCAGAGGCCAGAAGAGGATGTTTCGTTCTCTGGTACTGAGTCAAAGGTCGTTGTGAGCCACCCCCACATGTGTTGGGAACTTCTTTGTTAGAGCAGCAAGTATTTTAATTCTCGAGCCATCTCACCACTTCCGCATCTTCTGTTTTTGAGATGGTGTTCTCCTCTGTTTAGGATGACTTAGACCTTCTGGGCTCAAGTTCTCAGGTGTGTGCCTCAGTACCCAGCAGGATTCATAATTTCATTTTATACTGTTATCTCTTTAACAGTAGCTGAGTATTTTGTCCTGTGGACACATGATGATCTGTTCAGATTCTCTGTTGATGGAGTTTAAAAATTATTGACTGTTATGAATTATGATGCTCTGAACATTCATGTATAACTCTTCCTGTGCCTGTTTATGTGTTTTTTGATAAATATCTCATGATCCAGTGAGAAGCCTGGGTTGTAGAAGTGTGTGTTTGACTTTATGAGAACTTCTCAAACTTTCCTCCAGAGTGCCTGCACCAGTGTGTACTCCTAGTGCCACGCGTGTGCTAGTCATGCCCATGCTCACAGCACTGTTACTGTCAGTCTTTTAAAAGGTAGCTATTTGTCAGCAATTTCTTCCTGAGTACCTTTCTGTTCGCACCTTGCAGAAACAGTTCACTGACATGTCCATCACACTGAGTTCTCTTTCAGCCTCTAATGTCTCTATGTCTCTGTCCTTCAGGTCACTGTTTCCTGACATGTAGGATGTGGGAATCACTTGGGAGTTTTCCAGAATACCCAAGCCCAAGTCTCATGAACATACTGTCTCTTCTTCCCCAGGATGGAATATAGATTTATGCAAGTTGAGAAATTCCCTCAATTATGTACAGGCCTAACTAAAAGCCACTGCCCAGCTTCTACTTCCTCCAGCAGGGGCCTCTTGACCACTGTCACATTTCTCTTCCCATTACTGTGCTAAGACAGAGAAGCAATCAGGTGTTTATTCAGGCTCACAGTTGAGGGGTACAGTCCATCATGGTGGGAGCTAAGGTGGTAGGATCTTGAATCACCTGCTCACATCACATGCACACTCAGGGAACAGAGAATGAGGAATGCATGCTGTTACTAAGCTCCATCTCTCCCCACACACAGTGCAGGGCACACTGCACAGGGAATGTGCCCCTCACAAGTATTTTGATTTACCCATGTCAATACCTGTAACGAGACAATCCCCCACAGACAGTCTCATAGGTTAGCCTTCATAGATGATCTCACAGGTGTGCCTGGGGGCTTGTCTCCTAGGTGACTCTAGATTCTCTCAGGATGACAGTTGACCCTGACCACCACAACTACCCATTAATGGCATCAGAAGATTTAATGTTACTAGTGTTTGCATTCCCCTGCAGAGAAATTCAATTAGAAGATGTAAATGGGGCCTGGGCATATCTAACTATTCCTCAGAATTTCCAACATGTAGCCATATTTTCCCATTTTCTTTGAACTTCTCTGTACACTCCCCCTGTGTTTTGGGGATTGAACACAGAGCCTCACATTCCTGGGAAAGTGCTATGTTACTGAACTGTGCCTCAGCCCTTATTTCTCTGTGTACGTGTGGTATTTGTCCCTTTCAAATTTTGTGTTATTTTCTGTGTCTTTTTTTCTTAGGAATTTATGTTTCCTAGAGAAAGGAACACTTCTGAGAAGATATAGAATTTCTGTACCTTTCAAGAATACATAAGTGAGTCACCAGGAAAACATTGTCTACCACACAGTTGTGTCTTTCCTGAATCTGATGTCCTCACTTGAATGCTCTAGAGTTTGATGTATGTAAAGTTGCTTATGATGAAGGGTGACCACAGTGAATGTAATGGAGAAATCGTGCTGCTTGGTGTCCATTTGTAGGCACAGCATTGGGACTAAGATTTCTATGAGTACATACGGTAGAGGCACAGGGATGTGTCGGAGACACATCTAATGATAACTGAGAATTGAGAGTGGTGGAGACGAGAGAACATGCTTGACATACAACATGTGTAGGTGAAACATTAAAAAAATACATTAAGGGAGTCAGGTCTGGTGCTCATGCCTTTCATCCTAGCACTTGGGAGGCAGAGGCAGGCAGATCTTTGTGAGTTTAAGGCCTATCTGGTGTATAGAGTGAGTTCCAGAACAGCCAGAGCTACACAGGGAGACTTGTTTCAAAAACAAATAAACACAAACTCAAAATAAGACTAAAACAAAGAAATCCGTGTGCTGAGTGTGATGTGCTCTTTGTATGAGTATTTATTAGGAGGCAGGCACCATGAGTTCCAGGAAGAGGTAGGGGCTTGAGGTACACATGCAGGGGCCATCTGCAGACACCTTTGGAGCTGAGCAAGGGGTGGGTACATGAGGTGTCTGAGGCCTGACTTGTGTCAGGATGCTGTATGTTGGTGGTGGATGCAACACGAATGACCCAAAAAGAAGAGTTGCTTGTGGTCATAAATGGTGTGAGGGTGACATACCCCTTTGGATCCAAGAAGTGACAGTGGCTTCATGGTGCTTCCAGTATCTTGGGTATGGAAATGGGATAGGGGAAGGGCCGGCCACACATGCATTGTCACTGTTTGCCAGGGAGGAAAAGGAGATGACAGGATAGCACTTGATGGAATTACTACACGGATCTTATTCATGTCAGAGGTTTAAGAGGACAGGCAGGAAATTAACAACAGTCAAGGGACAGGAAGTGCTGGAGAGAATTCAGTGTGAGGCAACATGTGGAGATTTTTAAACTGAAGGCTGCATGGCTGCCTTTGAGTGGCTGGAGCCACTTGGGTAGGAGGAATTGTTTACTATGATGGAAAGGACCAGAGAGGCTCTTTATTCCTGTAATCCCTCCTCTCTTAGAGGACTATAAACAGCTCTTTCCAGGCACCTCAGGGCTTGGCTTGTTACTTGCACGTATACTTTGTTAATAAATGTGCAATGCATTTAGCTAATTCCTAGACAACTAAGTCACAGAATCTACTGCACACTACTTAGCAGAAGGCTCACTCTGGCTCCTCATCCAGCAGTTTTCTTCTACCTGTAAAGAAGACATTGTCTAGGTGGTACCAGGTAGGGATGTAGCTCAGTGTAGAACATTTGTCTAGCACATGAATAACCCTAGCATCCATCTTAATCATGGCAAAATCAGAAATAAACAAAATACAGAAAAACCCACAAAGTAGCATCAATGATATATGATATTTTATTATGAACATAGGGCAAATTTACAAATACCTCTGATTTGGTGTTAGTCAGGCAAATTTAAATAAGCCAGAATAGTACTACTGAAGGAAAATATACAGACTTTCTTTGAGCTGGAAATCCCTGAAGGAAATCCCTGAAGCAAATCCCTGAGTACAAGAACTCCAAAATAACTGTCTTGGAAGGCCCATTAAGCACGGCATGAGAACAAACACATTATCCAATAAAACCCATGATCACCAGGCACAGAGTAGGTGTACGTCTTGAACAGAGGATCCCTGAGAACACATTGGCCTTTCCTTCTCCTGTTGCTGGGATTCATCCCAGGTGGGAAAAGTAGGTTTTTGAGGCTGTTGAAAGCCCAGGGCTGGGGAAGAGCACCCTGCTAGTATCCCACATTCCCAGTGGAATAGCAGTGCCAAGCTCTCTAGGCTGTAAACAATGCCTTCGGCTTGAGTGGCTGTGTTCCTTTAAGGGCACAATTCACGTGGATCAGACACACAGTAGCAGAGGCCAAGGTTTCCTGAGAGTGCAGAGCAGTCAGGGAATGCACAAGCTGCTGAGCCTGGTGGCCTGCGCTATAATCTCAGCAGATGGGAGATTGTAGAAACCATTGTTGTGATATTGAAGCCTGTTCAGGCTACATGCTAAAACTCTGTCTCAAAAAAATTAAAGTCAAAAAGGAAAGGCAAAGAAAGGGCAAACAATGCACAGGCAGAAACACTGCGGTAGGGTAGTTGGAGGTTGGTTCTGGGTCCCCAGAAGCTGGGTGGGAATGAGGAAAGTCTGTTGTTAGTTGTTGATACCGAGGAGAGTTTTTGTTAGAGTTTAAAGGCAAAACAGCAAGGCAGACAAGCTGGAAATCTCAGCATCAGCCTGGAGAGGGGTTGGAGTGGAGGAGGAATGGCTGGTCTTTGAGCCAGGCAAGAGTTCAGCAGGCGGCCTGCACAGGGTAGGGGCAGGAGAGCTACAGGGAGAAAGCAAGGAAGCCCAAACTGTCAGAGAAATATTGTGTAGGCTCTGGCCAGTGCCCAACAATACAGGTGAAGACATGGAGAAAGGAAATGTCAGACTTTTCTGACGAATTCAGGGAAGTAGGAGGCTTAGGTCAACACTAGGCAGTGGTTCTGCAAGTTATTTGCTTTGTTATTTATTTATTTATCTTTGGTTTGGAACTCTTGATCAAAAGGGATTGAGAGGCCTTTTGATCCTGGCCAAGGGAGCCAGAGGTACAGTGGCTTCTTGCCCCTAAGGCAGACCTATTGGCTCACACACTGAGCCAAGTCAGCAGTTACAAAAATTCAAGTAGTGGGTTGTCTTACAGAGAAGAAAACTCCAGTACCTCCAAACGTGGCTTCTTTTAAAACAATGTCAGTGCTCCACGTAGGGTATCTTTCTCTTCTGTTTTCAGTTTCCAGGAGACTGTCAGTTCACCAGCCCTGCTTTCTGGACTCCTTCCTGGTAGAGGCTAGAGGTGCTGTCTTTGCACCTGCGCTCTGCATTAGCAGTGGCTGTGGATGCTGCCAAAGAGCTTTGTTAGCTGCTCTGAGTGGGTTTTCTGGAGGAGGCTCAGAGGTGAGCTCAGGTGTAAATGCACAACATAAAGAGACGCTGATGCCACAGCCGGGCAAGCATGACAGCTGTCGGTGTGGAGATTTCCTGCAACCTCCGGCTAGGACTTGATCTTCCCATGCACGATAGCTTCACATTGAGCTTTAAAGACACAGGAATGCCCATTTCCTGCTTGTCCTTTGTTTTTGGCATAAGCACTTAGGTGACATCCAAGGTTATGGGAATTCAAGTCAGACTGTGCTAGGACAGGACTGGAGCTGGGGAGAATGAATGTGCTCTAAACAGGGCAATTTAAGACAAGCCATGTCTGGGGAGTGAAGGATGGGCAGCTTTGATGCCCTTTTCTCAGTCCAATTTCAATTCCAAGAAAGGTTGGGTTTCCCCTAGGCTCCAGAATACATTGTTTCTTCTATTGATACTGAAGAAGAGGCTTCTGCCTGAAGCTGTGTGTGTGTGTGGGGGGGTGCATGTGTACATGTGTTTCCACATCTCATGGTACAGAGATCTCCTAGTGAGGAGAGAATCTGGAAATGCATCATTGATGTAGCCAGCATGATAGGCCATGATCACTGCTTTTTTACTTCTGAATAAACTGTTTCTGTAGATCTTGGAGATGGAGAGGCTGAAGTTGGTGGTTTGGGTGTCTGGCCGTTGATGTTCAGGACGGTGTATGCCACTTCATCCACCTAAAAGTATGAGTGTTGGTCAGTGACATCAGTCCCACAGGTCAGAACCTCACCTTGCTGGTGATCTAGCACCACTGTGCTGTGGCCTCTGTGCCGGGTGAGCCATGGGAGAGGACACCCGTCACTCACTGTCTGATGTGTGGTCACTAGAGGATCCAGGTCGAGGAACAAGTGAGACAGCCATGGGGACAGAGGTGGAATCAACAGCGACATCCAGATGGGCCACAGAACAGTGCGCGAGGATGTGGAGCATCCTGACTGCCACTGCTCTTTGTTGGGAAGTGACAGCAAAGTGTGTTCACGGGATGGGGGTAGTTGTGAAGTCACTTAGCTTGCCTGCTGCTTATGAGTGTATTCAATCTGCGAGAGTTCACACTGTGAAAGTGTCCTTATGATTTAAAGCACTCTTCAGTTTATGCATGTACTCGGTTGAAAGGCTGCAATGATAAAATTTTGGTAAAATTGTTATACAAGGAAGAAACAAGGTCTCAGACCCATTAGAATGGAATCCATCCTTTTTTTGGTCAGAGCAGGTTCAGATTGGAAGAGAAAGATGTGCTGTTGTGTCTGTGTGCACAGTGCTGTGCATGTGTCAACTCCTTTATTCCCTTGAGTCTCTTTTCTGAGGTGGGCAGAATGCCCATTTCACAGGTGACAAGACCGAGGATCAAAACATTCAAGTTCCTTGTCATGGACCACAGAATACTAGGAATCATATTCAGGAATTAAGCACAGGGTGGGGATTTTTCCAAACACACACTCTTGCATTAGATTCTTGGGGCTCATTAATCCAATCTTTCTTTGTGGTAGCACTAAGGAATGCAGACCCAAGCTGAATTTCACAGTTATGTCTCCAAGAATACCTCATTCTCAGCCTGGTGTGGTGGCACACATTTGTCATCCCAGCACATGAGAGGCTAAGGCAGGAGGATGGTCACGCGTTCAAGGCCAGCCTGGGTTACATAGTTCAAGGGTAGCCACGGCTGCTCAGTGAGACTCTCTCTCAACAAACAAGCACACAAACCTAAACCATACAGACAGTGCACATTCTTCAGAGACATTTCCATGAGCAAACAGTCAGTGAAAGTGGCAGTGCTTACCTTGTTAGGAGAGTTGTCAGAGGGGCCCAGATCTAGGGGAGCAAGAGAGAGTTGTCAGTGCACACAAGTGCAAAGCTGACTTGAGGTGTCCTGACTTTTGACAGGTAGCAGGGGTTGCAGGGAGAGGTGGCCATGGTCAGTTCAGGAATTAGCTTCCCTAAGAGGCTGCTCAGACCCACTGTGTTAGTATCAGAGGAGGAGCAGGATAGAGCCTTCTGTTTGCCCAGTTCACAGGATGCCCAGAGGTGATTCTCAGCAGCATGCTCCAGTGGCAGGGGGAACATAGAGGCCACAGCACCCAGATATTCCATAAGACAAAGAAAGTCTCCCAAGGGAGATGTCTACATCTATAATCGAGGCAGGAAGGAAGGCATCAGGAGACCCCTGGAAACGTGACTTCTTTAGGCCTGCCTAGCCTGGTGGAAGGAGTTTCTCAGGACTCTCTCAGGCAACTCCACTGTAGGTAGAAAGGGTATGATTTATGGGATCCTCAGTGCAGGGAAGTGCAGATCCCTTCTGCAAACATGCAGAAAGGAAGGTGTGGTCTTTGGGCCCAGGATCCCCTGGCAGAGCAGGATATGTGGCAGAAAGCCAGTTCTCATTCTGTGAGCGGCTTTACTTACTGTGGTTGGAGGCTGGGGATTTGTGCTCTGTGAGATCGCGCTGGTCAGTTCCCCTAAATAAATATCAGACACTGTAACCACTCTTCCCACACACAGGGCCTTTGCTCCTGGAGTCGGGGAGGACGCTGTGGGCAGCTCATTCCTGGGCTCCTTGCTGTCACTGAAGCTCCATCACCCCATTCTTGGCAATGCCTTCCCTCTGAGGTCTCATTCCTTAATCTAGGTGTGATCCCTGCTACTGGTGTCCTTTGTCTTTGCTGGACTCCAAATCTGCTCTACTTTGTCCCCTGGTGCTGGGACCACACCCAGGGCTGGTGCTTTACTGCTGAGCTGTACCCTGGTGTGTAACTCTCTTGTCTTTGATGGATTGCACCTGCCCTATGTAACACCTGCCCTGCTTTGATTTCCAAGGGTAGATCTGTTTTTTTTCTTCTCTTTCTTCCTTTCTTTCTTTCTTTCTTTCTTTCTTTCTTTCTTTCTTTCTTTCTTTCTTTCATTCGTCCTTCCTTCCTTCCTTTCTTCCCTCCCTCCCTCCCTCCCTCCCTCCCTTCCTTCCTTCTGTTCTTTCTCCCCTTCTTTATTTCTGTTTTTTTGGGGGGTGGTGGTTGAGACAGAGTTTCTTTGTGTATCCTTGGCTGTCTTGGAACTCGATCTGTAGAAAGGGTGCTCTTGAACACACAGAGATCTGCCTGCCTCTACCTCTCGAGTACTGGGATTACTACACCACCACCAGGCTTTTTTTCTACTCATTTTCTTGACCAAGAGGACTTTAATGCTTCTGTTGCTTGATCTTAGGGTCCCTTCTTCTCCTAACTCCCCTCCCCCCCCCCGCCACTGCTGCAGTCAGTGGGACATGCCACCTGCATCCTCTTGCTGCTCCTTGGATTCCCTCACTTTGCATTCTTCTTGGACCTTGGCCTCTTGACTGAAGAATAAAGAGGTATAATTCAATCGGTTCTCTATTTATGTGGGAATGGACTCCAAGAACCAGGAGGACAGGGAGCATAAAGACAGGGGGGCTGAACCCACAGGGTCAGTGCTGAGAAGCAGAGAGTTAGGAGAGAGGCAAAGAGATCCAGCTCAGAGGCAGAGGGATAGAAGTCCTTGCCCACTCCCAAGCATTACACTTAGAGTTGGAGAACACAAAAGAGGAAATACTGTCCTACCTTATTTCTTCTAGAAACAAAGGAAATATGCCAGGGCTGCTATCAGAGTCTCCCAAGCCACAGATCCCATGATGATGCTGGCAGCGGCACCCCCCGGGAGGCCAGAATTCCCTTGTGTTGGGTCAGCTGTCAGGGAAGGAAAAGACAAGAAGGAATGAAGTAAAATGTTTTCCAGTGGTGTGCCCAGGGAATTCTTAGCATGAGATGATTTCTTTTTTTTTTTTTTGAAATCTCAAATTTTTTATTAATTTATAAAAATTTCCACTTCCTCCCCTCCTCCCAACACCCTCCCACTCCCCCCACTCCCCCTCCTCCTCCCTCTCAAGTCCTAAGAGCAGTCAGGGTTTCCTGCCCTGTGGGAAGTTCAAGTTCCTCCCCCCTCCCTCCAGGTCTAGAAGGTGAGCATCCAAACAGACTAGGATCCCAAAAAGACAGTACATGCAGACGAAACAAGTCCCAGTGCCATTATCAATGGCTGCATGAGATGGTTTCTGTTCACCCTCTTGGAGAATGTGTTTTCTGTGGGAAGGTGAAGTGTGAGTTGAAGTGATGGTCTCCTAGCAAGTGTCTCAGCTGTGGCAGCCGTGAATAAGTGGTCACTTGTGGCCCCACTTCACTTCTCAGTCACTGACCAAAGGGAAATCAAAGTCGCAATAAAACACCACCCACATCTCTTAGGATGCATACCATTAATATCACAGACAGGAAGCAAGGGCTTTGGAGTATATAAAGAAATTAGAGCTCTGGGGTATTGCAATGGGAGGGTTGAATGTAACCATGAGCACAGCTCTGTGGCTCCTCAAAAGAGTAGAGAATTGCAGTCAACTCAGTAACTACGTCCAGGATTGTAGGGGTGGGATAGATTTACAAGAAGTTTTGGAAACTGACAATGGTGGTGTTTACACAGCAATATGAATATACCTTCTACCTCTGAGCTGTACATTTCAGAACTCTACAGTGGGCAGATCTAAAAATGAAAGATGATTTCTATGTATGGTATTTTGTCTTGTATGTCTCTGCACCACATGCATGCTTGGTACCTGAGGAGGGCAATAGAGGGTATAAATTTTTTGGAACTCAGTTACACACAGGAATAAGCTGTCATGTGAGTGCTGGGAATTGAACCTGTGCTTTGAAAGAGCAGCTGGTGCTCTTAACTGTTGAGTCAAATCTCCAATCCATATATGTGTGTGTACATATGTATACACACATGTATACCCATATATATGTGTGTATATATATATACATATATATTTATACAGGGACACAATATACATACACACAGACACACAGACACACAGACACACACACACACACACACACACACACACATATTCTATACCGTCAAAAAAAGTTAATGGAAAAAGAGTCTTGTGCAAGGAGGTCATGGTGTAAATGTCAGCATGAGGATGAGAAACTGAGTATATGGGCCAACAAGATGGGCCATCTGGTAAGAGAGCCTGCCATACTCCCCACCTCCCAGAGTATCTACTCCAAATATCACATATAAATCAATGTACAAACAAATTTGGGCCAGTGAAATGCCTTAGCAGATAAAGGACATGTTCACCCACCTTAGTTTAGTTCTCAGTCCCTGGAGAATTGGCTCCCACAAGTCGCTATTTGACATCTACACATGGGCGTGGAACACGCACGCAAAATGAATGAATATGCAAATGTAGCATGAATTAATACAGGTCCTTGCTATCTATGGATTTTACATTTATGGATCAAACAAACGTTGGAAGTAAGCTACTTAGAAAAAATATATCTACAGTGAGAAATGTATTGTTTCCTCCTGTCCTTGTCCCTTACTTAACACAATAAGACCAGTGTCTGCAGTGTTCATACTAGGAGTAAGAAATAATCGAAAGAAGATTCGAATGTATGGGAGGGTTGTAGAGTAACATGAATATTTTACTACATTCCGAGGGTTGACTGTGCTTGACTCAGACCCTAAACTCTTAATCACTTTTAATTTCGTTTGCTGTATTGATCAATCTATTGTTGTTATTATCATTGACAGAGTCTCACAATGTAACCTGTGCAGGCCTGGAGCTCCTATTCCTCCTGCTTCATTCTCTCTCTCTCTCTCTCTCTCTCTCTCTCTCTCTCTCTCTCTCTTTCTCCCCCTCCCTCTCTCTCTCTTTCTATTTCTCTCAACAGGATCTCACTATGCAGCCCTGGCTAACCTGGAGCTCACTACAATGAACAGGGAGGTTGGGAACTCATAGACTTCCACGTGTCTCTGCCTCTGGTGTGCTGGCTGGGTTTCAAGGCATGCAGCACCTTTCTCAGGTTGTGTGGTGTTTATCATGAGATTAACATGCATCCATCACTAAACTGACTATTTGTATCTTGAATCATGGTTTTTTTCCTCATGACTTCTACACATTTTGCACACTGCTGATAAAAAATTTGCCCCACTCCCAACACTATAGGGTAAGAAGGGAGGGGAGGTCACTCACCTATTATGTCCAGCTGGATGGGATCACTCCTCTCAGAACTGACTGCATTGGAGACCTCACACTGATACTTCCCGGCATCCTCCTTTCTGACAGGGTCTATGCTGAGGGTGCTGTTGTCCAGGGACAGCTTCATTCTGTCTGTGAGCTTCAGCCTCTGGCCATTGAAGAGCCAATGGATGGAGATCCCATTGTCGTTTGAGGAGCAGGTCAGGAACACAGAGTCCAGTTCTTTGACTTTGGTGTTGCTGACTTGGATGGAGGGCTTTGTCACTGGCTCTGTGGATAAACAGTGGAGGGGACAGCTGAGAGTCCTTCATCCTCAGAGATCTCAGCCAGCTCACAGGGCCCACAGAATGGCATGGCCCTCTGGAAGATCACATGTTTGTGTTCAAGATAAAATCTGTAAAGAAAGAGCTGAATCTTCCTTCTACCCAGACCTCCACATTGACCCTTGACTCAGGGTTGTGTGCAGGTTCCATACTAAGAGACCCTTCAGCCCACATGACCACAAATCTCATGGTGGGACAATGTTTTCCCCATTGATTTTTGTGCAAATTCTTGCTCACACTTTCTGTGAGTGTGAACAGTCAGGTCCCTCCGTTATGAAATAGCCTTCTGTTTCTTTTTCATTAAATAATGTGTCATGAGGTTCAGATAGCCTGGCTAATCTTAAAGGTGTTGAAGCCTACACTTCAGGGCTGGGTAAAATCTCAAACCAAGAAATTTCTATTTGAGGAGGACAGTGGTGGCATGCACCTTTAATCCCAGCACTCAGGAGGCAGAGTCAGGAGGATCTCTGTGAATTCAAGGCCAGTCTGGTCTACAGAGAGAGTTCCTGGCAGACACCAAAGTTACACAGAGAAATCCTGTCTCGAGAAACCAAATAGATAAATAAAAAGAATTTCTGTTTGAAGAGAAACGTATTTCTTGCTGCATAGAGATGGATTAAATACCACAAGAAAAGTGAATGGCCACAGTGTTGATCACAGCCTTACGCTCTAATCCTCAATACTGATTTTTTATTTTTGAGACAGGGTCTCACTATGTGGCCCTGGCTAACCTGGAACTCACCACAATGAACAGGGAGGTTGGGAACTCATAGAAATCCACCTGTCTCTGCCTCTGTTTTGCTGACTGGGGCTCAAGGCATTCAGCCCCGTGCTCAGCTTGTGAGGTGTTTATCAAGAGATAAACATGCATTCATGACTATGCAGACTATATTTGAATCTTGAGCCATGTTTTTCTCCTGGTGACTTTTACTAATTTTGAATACTGCTGATAAAGGAATTGCCCCACCCCCAACACTATAGGGTAAGAAGGGAGGGGAGATCACTCACCTATTATGTCCAGCTGGATGGGGTCACTCCTCTCAGAACTTTCTGCATTGGAGACCTCACACTGATAGTTCCCAGCATCCTCCCTCCTGACAGGGTTGATGCTGAGGGTGCTGTTGTCTAGGGACAGCTTCATTCTGTCCGTGAGCCCCAGACTCTCGCCATTGAAGAGCCAATGGATGGAGATCCCAGTGTCGTTTGAGGAGCAGGTCAGGAACACAGAGTCCAGTTCTTTGACTTTGGTGTTGCTGACTTGGATGGAGGGCTTTGTCACTGGCTCTGTGGATAAACAGTGGAGGGGACAGCTGAGAGTCCTTCATCCTCAGAGATCTCAGCCAGCTCATAGGGCCCACAGAATGACATGGCCCTCTGGAAGATCACATGTTTGTGTTCAAGATAAAATCTGTAAAGAAAGAGCTGAATCTTCCTTCTACCCAGACCTCCACATTGACCCTTGACTCAGGGTTGTGTGCAGGTTCCATACTAAGAGACCCTTCAGCCCACATGACCACAAATCTCATGGTGGGACAATGTTTTCCCCATTGATTTTTGTGCAAATTCTTGCTCACACTTTCTGTGAGTGTGAACAGTCAGGTCCCTCCGTTATGAAATAGCCTTCTGTTTCTTTTTCATTAAATAATGTGTCATGAGGTTCAGATAGCCTGGCTAATCTTAAAGGTGTTGAAGCCTACACTTCAGGGCTGGGTAAAATCTCAAACCAAGAAATTTCTATTTGAGGAGGACAGTGGTGGCATGCACCTTTAATCCCAGCACTCAGGAGGCAGAGTCAGGAGGATCTCTGTGAATTCAAGGCCAGTCTGGTCTACAGAGAGAGTTCCTGGCAGACACCAAAGTTACACAGAGAAATCCTGTCTCGAGAAACCAAATAGATAAATAAAAAGAATTTCTGTTTGAAGAGAAACGTATTTCTTGCTGCATAGAGATGGATTAAATACCACAAGAAAAGTGAATGGCCACAGTGTTGATCACAGCCTTACGCTCTAATCCTCAATACTGATTTTTTATTTTTGAGACAGGGTCTCACTATGTGGCCCTGGCTAACCTGGAACTCACCACAATGAACAGGGAGGTTGGGAACTCATAGAAATCCACCTGTCTCTGCCTCTGTTTTGCTGACTGGGGCTCAAGGCATTCAGCCCCGTGCTCAGCTTGTGAGGTGTTTATCAAGAGATAAACATGCATTCATGACTATGCAGACTATATTTGAATCTTGAGCCATGTTTTTCTCCTGGTGACTTTTACTAATTTTGAATACTGCTGATAAAGGAATTGCCCCACCCCCAACACTATAGGGTAAGAAGGGAGGGGAGATCACTCACCTATTATGTCCAGCTGGATGGGGTCACTCCTCTCAGAACTTTCTGCATTGGAGACCTCACACTGATAGTTCCCAGCATCCTCCCTCCTGACAGGGTTGATGCTGAGGGTGCTGTTGTCTAGGGACAGCTTCATTCTGTCCGTGAGCCCCAGACTCTCGCCATTGAAGAGCCAATGGATGGAGATCCCAGTGTCGTTTGAGGAGCAGGTCAGGAACACAGAGTCCAGTTCTTTGACTGTGGTGTTGTTGACTTGGATGAAGGGCTTAGTCACTGGCTCTGTGAATAAACAGTGGAGGAGACAGTTGAGAGTCCTTCATCCTCAGAGACCTCAGCCAGCTCACGGGGCCCACAGTATGACATGGCCCTCTGGAAGATCGCATGTTAGAGTTTAAGATACAATCTGTAAAGAGAGAACTGAATCTTTCTCCTACCCAGATCACCCGCAGTGACCCTTGACTCAGGGTATGTGTACAGGTTCCACATTAAGAGCCCCTTCAGCACACATGTCCACAAGTCTCATGGTGGGCAGAATGCTTTCCCCATTGATTTTTGGGTAAGTTCCTGCTCACACTTTCTGTGAGTGTGAACAGTCAGGTCCCTCCATTATGAAATAGCCTTCTGTTTCTTTTCCATAAATAATTTGTCCTGGGGTTAAGATGGCCCAGCTAATTTTAAAGGTGTTGAAGCGTACACTTTGGGGCCAGGAGAAATCCCAAACTAAGAAATTTCTATTTGAGGAGGACAGTGGTGGCATACACCTTTAATCTCAGTGCTCAGGAGGCAGAGGCAGGTGGATCTCTGTGAGTTCAAGGCCAGCCTGGTCTACAGAGAGAGTTCTTGGCAGGCACCAAAGTTACACAGAGAAAACCTGTCTCAAAAAACCAAAATAAATAAATGAATGAAAAGAACTTCTGTTTGAAGAGAATGTTATTTCTTGGTGCATGGAAATGGATTAAATACCACAGAGAAGACTGTTCTCAGCGGTCACCTCCTGTGCTGGTAGCCAGACGCAGTTCAGAGCCAACTAACCTGAAGGCCTCCTTTCCACTTTCCCGTTCCTGACCTCAACGGCTCTGATGTACACCAGTGACATTTTATTTTATTTTGTTTTTTAAAATTTTTCTTTTCTTTCCTTTTTTTCTTTTTGATTTTTGTTGAGGGAGGGTCTCACTTGTAGGTTTGACTGACCTGGAATTTGTTGTGTAGACCAGGTTGGCCTTGAATTCATATTGTTTACCTGCCTCTCCCTCCTTAGTACTGGCATTAAGGGTGTGTACCACCACACTCAGTGGACATTTGTTTTCGTTTTTCTAGACAGGGTTTCTCTGTGTAACAGTTTTAGCTGTCCTGGAAATAGCTCTCGTGGATTAGGCTAACATTAAACTCACAGAGATCCTCCTGCTTCTGCCTCCCGAGGGTTGGGAATAAAGGCATGCCCCACTACCTCCCAGCTCAATATTTGTTTTTTAAAACTTAAAAAGAGTAAGGGAGAGAACATCATCAAGTCGTTACGGAAATCATTTACCCTGAGTCAGAACCAGGGTCCCAGGTGCATTCTCCACCCTCTCTTCCCCTCCCATGGAGTCAGAGCTCAGCCAGTCACCCCTGAGACAGGAGCAGAGCTGGGAACAGAGCTCTGAACTGCTGGTCCCCATCTGTGGGGAGGGAGTTTTCTCCTCACATTTGGGGGAAAACAATGTGAGCACAGTAATGCCCTGGGTGTCCCTCTAAGTGATGGAGGTCATAAGAAGAAAATGGAGGGGACAGGAAGGGCTGTGTTAGTGACAGAAAGAAATCTTGACCTTAAGGCTCTTCCCTCCCCTGGGAAGTCCCTCACACGACCTGAGGTTTCCAAGGCTGGGAGAAGCTCCTCCTCACACTCCAAGCTCCATCCCTATCAGCCAGGAAAGTCAGAGCAGCAAGAGATCAGACCTAGTAATGGAGAGGATGGAGTTTTGCTTGTTCCCATAGACATGGGCTCGAAATTAAATTTTTCTGCGTCTTCCCAGAAAGCCAAAAGACTCTACTCCAAACCTGTCACTGATATTTCAGAGATCCACTTACCAAGGACTGTAATGTTCATGACTGTGGTTTTATTGAGGCCAGTGACAGAGTTATAGACGACGCAGATATAGGATCCACTATTATTAGTAGTGATGTTGGGGATAAAGAGCTCTTGGGAGTGTGACAGGAGTTCTTCATTGACAAACCAAGAATACTGTGCGGGTGGGTTAGCAGCTGCATGGCAGGAGAGGTTGAGGTTTGTCCTTGAATGAAAATAACCATTTGAGGGGGATATGATCGGGACATCTGGACCATCTGGAGCAAACAGAACAAAATCACATGTGATGTCAGGAGAGGGAAGGGCAATCCTGGACTGCAGAAGGCCACACTGTCTCTCTGAGCTGTGCTATAACCTCAGCTGAGCAGGTCCCACCCAGAACTGGGGTGCAGATCAGTAGAAGAGTATTCATGCAGCAGGCACAAGCCCTGATCCATCTCGAGCACAGCACACAAACATCCCCACTGCACACTCACTGTGCACTAAGCCTGAGTCTGAGCTGTCCCCTGTCTCCATCATCCCAAGTCTCTCTAGGTAGAAGTCTCTGAAGTCCATTCCATCTCAGTTCTGGGCTTGGCTGCGTGTACCTGGGCTGGGTCAGGAGGCCCTGGTCAGCCTAGGTGTCTGTGTGGTGGGTCTGTGTCATCAACCCGAGAGGACTTAGTGTCCTAGCTCTAAACGTTTGTATTTAGGCAGCTGAAAAAAGGATCAAACAGATAATACTCACAGGTAATTTCCAGATAGAATGGGTCACTTCGGGCAGTGCTCACTGGGTTCCGGGTTTCACACTCATAGGGTCCTGTGTCAGTCCTCACAACACCGAGTAAAGTGAGAGTCCTGTTGTCCTCAGACAGCTTCAGTCTGTCACCTTCTGAGAGGCGTTGGCCATTTCTCCTCCACAGGTAACTTGTATTCTCAGTCTCAGGCTCACACATTAATGCTACTGAGTCCTCACCCTCTATGGGATTGGAATTGTTGCTTGTGATGCTGGGCTTGGGTAGCAGTGCTGTGTGTGCAGACAACAGAGAGAAGGTTGCCCTGTGTGGTGCCTCTGATTCTTGCAAGGGCCTCTTTCAATAGAGATAGTCTCCTGTCTCCCAACCAACCCAGATACTCAAAGAATCAGTCAGGAACCAAATTGCAGGCAGATGGAGTAGCTGAGCGCTCAGAGACAATGGGGCCTCCTGTGCTGTGTACGGGAGAAGCAAGGGCTTTCCCAGGAGGGAATCGAGCTGCAGTGTGTAGTGATGGGCAGACTTGAGACTTGGAATCACAGACCTCATATTATCTCCTGGTCCTCACTGACTCACTCTATGTCTTGGGACACAATGTGTGAGTCCCTCCAGCTGCCCTGACCTCCACTGCTCGGTGAGGACCAGCGCCCTCCAAGCCTTTTCTGCTCAGGGCTCTCCTACACATAGGTCATGATTAGTCTTCCCGTTGAGCTTCCCTGAGAACCTGACAGCCTGTTAGAGATCGCACACAGATCAGGATATGACTGACATTCAGGTCGGGCTGGACTTCAGCTGGGCCATTCTTGTTAGGAGTTTGGGAATTTGATGTTGATTGACATGAATCAGGAATACCTACAAGAAGCCCGAGTCTAGGAAATGATCTATAAGACTCAGGGGCACCTACTAAGGTCTCCATGGTGGGGAGGCTGGAGATGTGTCTGTGGACAGATAGCTTGGCCTCTGTGACCCTGACTCAGTGACTGTGTTTTCTGTTTCAGTTTCCCTAGAATAGGACACAGGGTAAATGATCGTTGCCATGGCTGCAAGTTAACCTTAAATGTGAGCAATGACCTGACCCTTCCACCAAGCAGTGTCTCTTAGTATCTACCTGCAGGAAATAATTCCTGGGCTAGACCCCCGGATGCAGAAAGCTGCCATTGGTATACTTTTCCTCCCATATCTTTAGGGCTCTCCACCTTCCTGCGAGGTCTCAGAAGACCATCAGGACAGTTGGTTGGTTGTCTTTCATACCCCTCCACCTATGCTGAGCACACTGAGTCTCAGGAGGAGATGCCCAGGTGACCTGCCTCAGACATGGCTCTCATAGGCTGACGGTCAGCAGGCTACCAGCCTACAATCAATCATTGTCCCCTGTCAGCTCCAACAGGAGGTAAAATTCCAACCTAATCTAGAAGCTTCTCAGGATTCCTGGTCCAGTCTGAGGCAGAGATATTGAGTAAACTTCAGGTGTTCATATCTCTGTGAGAATCTCAAGGTTTCCTCAGCCAGGCCCTGCCTGAGTCCTGAAGGGTCTTTCTCAAGGCCATGTGCATGATGAGCATCTAAGACCCTGGGCAGAGTCTGAGAGCCTGGGCTGAGTTACCTCACCCCCTCTCTCTGAGGGTGGATTCCAGTGAGGGATCCTGATTTATTGCTGTTTCCTCCACTCTGTGTCCTTCACTAAAGGCTTGAGCCACACTGTGAGGATCATAACACAGTCATCCAAGACTGACAATTCTATGTGTGAAGTAGGATTAGGTCCACCCATGACCCAGAGGATACAGAAAATTACTTACGGTGGACATGGAACTGCACAGATAGTGTCTTAGGGTCAAAGTTTTCCATTATCATGTGCAACGTGTAGGTTCCGGTGTCATTCTGAGTGACGTTCTGGAAGAGCAGGGACCCATTGGGGTATATTGTCTCTCTGCCACTGTATGCAGACCCTGTTGTAATTCCGCTAGTTGACGTTATAAATCGTGCAATTTCATTACTGTTATCCCGATTTTCTCCCTTGTACCAGTAAAAAGCGTGGACAGTCTCTGTCAGATTGTGGACAAGTAGAAGAACATTCGCCCCTTCAGCAACATGGGGCGGAACTGCTTCCACAGAGACTTGGGCCGTGGTGGGAGAGCTCCAGTAGATCAAAAGTGAGGCTAAGAGGGAAGAGAAAAAAACCTATCAATATTCGATCTTTACATTTGGTAGAAATTGAGAACTGAGCATGTTCAACTCTCAGCCTCAGTGTCTGTGTGTCCTGTTGTAGGAAGGTCTGGGGCATCACCCCATTCCTCTGTACCCCTGAATCTTTCCACTGAATGAAACTGTCTTCTCGGGTGTCTGCACAGCTCACCTCACTCCCTCAGATCCCTGCTCACACTCAGAATCTTTGGTGAGTGTAGGCATGTCTTCTCTGACCTCCTCCTCTAAGGACTCCATGCCTTCATTTTCTGACCTTCCCAGCTCTATTTCTTCTGAAGTCCTTGTCAACACCACCCCACCTTATTAATGTCCTTGCTGTTCTGTTTTCCTGCCCAGGACTTTGTGAGGAGAACTGGTTTGATTTTGGTTTAAACCCCACTGCCTGGAACAGGCTCAGGCACCTGTGAGCAAATCAGTGTCCCAGAGCCTGGGGTTTATTTGCGGATTCCTCAGGGTCATGTGTATGAAATGGCCCTGTTTACTGGCCCCAGTTTGAGTTTTACTTGAAGAGTCACCCTCACACAGTTGTGGGAGTCAGTCTTCAGGGTACAGAGGCCAGTGCTGATAAACTTACAGTGGGGGACCCCTGAGTTTTCTTCCCCACTTAGCAATTCACATTCACTGCGAGCTTCCTGTTGCTCTCAGGCTTCAAGCAAAAGCCAGATGTGTCCTCTCAGACAAAGTTCCCCTCCCAGAAGACCCCATCCAGTCTCTGAGCTCCCCTGCTGTCCACACCCCTGAGGAATGTCTCCTCACCTGTCAGCAGGAGTCCCCTCCAGGGTAGCTGCCCTTTGTGGAGAGGGGCTGAGGAGAGCTCCATGGTCTCTGCTGTGGCCTAGGCTCTTCCTCTGGACAGGAGATTTGCCTCTCAGGCTGTTGCCAAGTCTGCCTGCTCTGGTGTCTGCTCTGCTTTTATTCTCAGACCTGAGCCTCCCCCCCAGAGGAGGACACCTCCTGGAGTCACATGGGCTGGGGTGGAGTCTGTGTGTCAGTGCTGCCTCCCTTCCTTCTATTCCTTTCTTTCTCGTTCTGTGTTCTAGAACATACTTTGAGCCACAAAGTTGAGAAATGTCCTGTGCCCCTAGAGAACAGTGGATCACCCCAGGACCTTGTTCCTGCACTTCCCATAGCCAGGAGTGCATTTCCTTGTGACACAAAAACCCAGCAGAGCCCAGTCTGCCCTGTGATCTCAATGCTGTGGGAAAGTGGGAGTTACTCCAGGGAGGGAGTGACAGTTATCTCTAAGGGCTGGAAAAGGTCTGAGTGATGACTGGAGAGGAATCAGATCCATGGTCACTGCTGTTGCCAGTCAGGTGTCTGATCCAGGGATACAAGTTATCTCAGGGGTTCGCATCCCTGCGTGCAGGAGGAGGTGACCTGTGTGTCCTAGAAAGAGGACTGTGTGTTCCAGCTTCCTATGGAGAGCCCCAGGGAGACACCCTTCCCCCCAGCTTCCTGTGTTGTCTGAATGTGAATCAGGTCTGCCCATGCCCTCCCTGACCCTTCTGGGATGCCTTTGTTCTGCTTGGTGGCTGTCCTGTGATCTCCCCATCCTTCCTCATGGGTATTGCGAGGGAGAGGGGACAACATAGGGTCTCCTTGTAGAGTTGGGTTCTCAGAGACACAGGAAATGATTATGTGAGGGAGCTCCAGGTCTGTTGGAACTGGGATGGAGACAAGGCTGCAAGATTTCAGGCTTCAGGGAGCTTCCCTGTTGATTATGTGGCTTCTTGTCGCCCCCTGGTGTCCATGAGGAGCCCTGCAGCTCATGTCTGTGCTGTCACAAGGATGGTAGCCAAGCCCCAAAGGCTGTAGTGGAGCTGAGCACCAAGTTTCCCAGGGAAGGTCCCAGTGTGCAGCTGCCTTTGAGGACCCAGTTAGATTTTGCTGGAGACTATAATAGCTGAGGTGAGACTCACTTCTACTTTGATCTGCAGTTCCCCAAAGACTGACGGTGTTGAACCCCATTTCCCGGGTGTTCATTAGCTTTTTGTACATCTCGTTCAGAGACAGGCATATCCAAGGCCTTTGCTCACTCTAAAATAGCTTTGTTATGACTTTTAAGTTTTAAAGGGAAGTACATTCATCCACCCAGAAACCACAATTTAGAACTATTACATAAAATGTAGTGAAAATCAAAACAAACCAAATCGTGCAAGCTTCTCAGTGTTGGTAATTCCGGGTGTGTTAGTTTTCGAGATTCAGGGCCAGTAAGTCTGCATTCCCAGGAGTTCACCAAAATTCTCCAATTATGATGATTTAAGCATACTTTGGACATCCTTCACTCTCTACAGTTTTTATACCTAGAGTTATTGTTTAGAGAACAATACACCCTAAGTTGGTAGTACTTATTTGAATTGCATTGTACAGAGACATTTAAATGATGAAAACCATACCTTCAAACATGGTCCTCCAGTAAGGTGGCAGCACAGAGTCACATGTGGATATTGCTTGTTAAGGGCCTGTTTTACATCTAAACTGTGCACATGTTGAGAGAGCATTCAGAGGACCCACAAAGTACAGCATGTATGTGAACTCATTAGGGAGTGTTTTGTCTCTTTAAAATTTCATGTTCTCCTTCCTCAATGTTGCACTGTACCTCTGCATATTTAATAACATGTTTACATGCATACATTATAGGCTAGGATCCACATACAAGAAAGAACAGGTGTTTTTCCCTGATGTTTGGTGAGCTCACTTAACTTTATATATTCTAAGTCTACCAACTTTCCTTAAATTTTGTGAATCATTTTTCTCTAGAGATGAATAATATTTGATTTGGTATATGCACTAGACTGTCATCATGCACTCGTCTGCTGATGGACATCTAGATTGGCTCCATCTCCTTGTATATTGAGTAGAGCAGCAGTATTCATGGGGGTGCAAACATCTCTATTGTGGGATACAAGATCTCTGGGTTAATAGCTGTGTCACATGGCATTTCTAATGCTGTGAGGGACTCCCACGAGCGTTATAGAATGACTGCATCAATTTGCACCCCCACCAGCAGTGAACTAGTGTTCCTCTTTCTCCACATCCTCTGCAGCACTGCTGTCAGTTATTGGGGTGACAGCCATTCTACCTGGGTGAGCTGGTGTCTCACAGTAGTTCCTGTTATGAGTATAAAGTGTCCTTCTCCATCTCTTCTGAATGATTTTAGTTTGAAATCAATTTTGTGTGATATTAGGATAGCTACATCCACTTGTTTCTTAGGTTCATTTGATTGGAAAATCTTTTCCCAACCTTTTACTCTGAGATAGAGTCTGTCTTTGAGGTTGAGGTGTGTTTCTTGTATACAGCAGAAGGATGGATTCTGATTTTTTATCCATTCTTTTAGCCTATATCTTTTTATAGTGAATTGAATCCATTGATATTAAGTGATATTAATGATCAGTGATTGTTAATTTCTGTTATTTTATGGTTGTAGTGTCTGTGTGTTTCCCTTCTTTCGGTTATGCTGGTGAGGGTTATCAGATGTTTGTGTTTTTGTGGGTGCAGTTAGCTTCCTTGGGTTGAGGTTTTCCTTCTAGTTCTTTCTGTAGTGCTGCGTTTATAGATACATATTCTTTAAATCTGGTTTTGTCATAGAATATCTTGTTTTCTCCATTGATGGTGATTGTAATCTTTGCTGGGTATAGTAGTCTGGGCTTGCATCCACGGTCTCTTTGTGTCTTCAGGATATCAGCCCAGGATTTTCTGGCTTTCATGGTTTCCATTGAGAAGTCAGGTGTAATTCTCATAGGTTTACCTTTATATGTTACTTGACCTTTTTCCTTTCCAGCTCTTAATATTCTTTCTTTATTCTGCATGTTTTGTGTTTTGATTATTATATGACGAGGGGATTTTTTTTTGATCCAGTCTATTTGGTGATCTATAAGCTTTTGTACCATCATTGGAATATCCTTCTTTAGGTTGGGAAAGTTTTCTTCAATAATTTTGTTGAATATATTTTTTGTGCCTTTGGGCTGGAGCTCTTCCCCTTCTTCTACTGCTATTATTCTTAGGTTTGGTCTTTTCATGGTGTCACAGATTTCCTAGGTGTTTTGTGTTAAAATTTTGTTGTAGTCAATGTTTTCTTTGATCAATGAGATTATTTCCTTTACAGTATCTTCAACACCTGAGATTCTTCTATCTCTTGTATTCTGTTGGTTATACTTGTCTCTGTAGTTTCTATTCATTTCCATTTACCCAGATTTCCCATATCCCAAATTCCCTCGATTTGTGTTTTCTTTATTGCCTCTATTTCAGTCTTCAAGTCTTGAACTGTTTCCTTCACCTGTTTGATTGTTTTTTCTTGGTTTTCTTGGGTTTCTTTGAGGGATTTATCAATTTCTTCCAATTTTTGTTTGTCTTTTCCTCCATTTTTCTTTAAGGGAGTTTTCATTTCCTCTTTAAAGGTCTGCATCATTTACATAAAGTTACATTTAAAGTTGTTTTCTTCTGCTTCTTCTGGGTTAGGATGATCAAGTCTTCCTGTTCTATGACCACTGGGTTCTGGTGTTACCATGTTGCTTTTCAGATTGTTGGAGGAATTCTTGCACTGGCACCTACCCTGACTCATCTTCATGGCCCTGCAGTATATGGCAGTTTCACCCCTGGTTAGCATTAACACAATCTAGGCAGAGTCTTCTTCTTCGGAGGGGACCTTTGAGCTGCCACTACGAGCTGGCATTTTGTCTGTCATGGGAAACTTTTTTCATTTGATCCTTTAAATGCCATACTCAGCAAATCTCTGAAGAGCTTTTGGGAGCCATCTCTTGAACATATATCTGATTTTAAATACACTGTATTTGTTTTGAGTTACTTGTTTGTTTTAACCTTGAAAGCATGCCCAGAAAGTGAAATAAAGCTTATCCCTATCAGTGAATCACATTTGTTTTTTAGTATGACTGCAAGCAATGTTCTGAGCACTTTAAGGAATTTTATCATTTATGGGGTAGCTGACTATTAGCCTTATGTCCTAATTATAGTCTAAAACTTGAAATTCTTGAACTGAAGCACTTTTAGTCCTTAAACAAAACTTTAAATCATAAAACATTTCATAGAAAGACTGGGAACTTTACAAAAACATGCACATGGTTCACAGAGAGATTGGGATCTTCATTTATTTTTTACCTTTTCATAGTGCACCAGTACAGAGCATCACAGTTTCTTGCCTCGGTTTATCCAAACTGAGCTAAAGCTGAACAAAGTCAACAAAGACAAAGAGGTCAGACACACATTTTCAAGTCAGTCTCTGTGGGCCTGAGTAGACTTAGGTAAGGAGAAACTACCCATAGGCTCCGTGCCAGGATGATTAGGCCGTTATCTCACTGCGTCGTAAAGCAGAAATATCTCAGTTCTTGGTGTTCTCGCTGTGGGTCTGACTCCTTAGCTCCGCATTTCCTTCCCCATATATTTAATTTTTCTTTTATCCTTTTCATCCTAGTTCACCCTATTTCTCGAGCCTCTGATGTTCTTTATCTAGAACAATACAGCTCAATGCTATCTCAGTCTATCCCAACCTCTGGCAAGACCCTATCTCATGACATTAAACTTCTGTTGATCTTTTTAAGTCATATTTTCAGTTAGAAGACCAACTAGGGATGGCAGTCCCTGGCAGTGACTGTCAAGCTGTTGTCCATCAAAACCTGGCCAGATAGAGGGAAGAAGCCCTAAGCCAAGAGAAGAACTGGGGTGACATTTTCTTTTTGAGACAGCGTCCTTTCCAAAGCTTCCCTACTTGGTTCTCGTTCTGACAGCATTTTTCGTCTGGGTATTTTAAATGGAATTTTGAGGCCTAGTCCTCGGTGTCCTGAGTATGCGTATTCTATTAGCTCAGGTATGCACCTCTTTAAAGTAAAAACTAGAATTCGCAGGACAGCAGGAAGAACCTTTTCATGTGTCCAACCACTGATGTTTGCAGACCCAATGAATTTTGAGAACGTCCAAGGACAAGCATTTTGGTTTAAACTGTGACATCATTGTGAGATGAATCTAGAGAGGAGAAAATCTTTCTTTAGCCCCATTTTAAAAAGAGCAAAAAGTTATTGAGCACAGCAAACAAACCTCATTTATGTTGCCTTAATTGAGGGATAAAAATCTATGTTTTTAATCACCTTAGTGTTTTCAGTGATGATTCTCACCATACTTCTCTGGCTGCTCAGGCCTTCTATTGAAGAACATGACAAAGGTAAAAGAGAGAACCCTACATTCCCCATCTGTACAGTCTTCATTTGTATTTTTTCCTTGCATATTCGTGCATGTAAGTACAGCTTTAATATCCTAATTACCAAATGTATGTCATTTTGAATCCTATTTGTTTAAAATAAACCTTACTGTAAAAAAAGTCTTTTTCCTCATTTTTAATTCTTTTCCTTTGGGCAAGAATCACTGCACAATATACATCCTAATTGATGATATCTCTGAGACCCGCTGTTATTATTTTTTTTTTTGATAAAAGCTTTCTCTTTCAAACAAGAGTTGAATCCAATTTGCACATACAGTATGCTGTAGTAAAATAAGATTACGATTGCCTACGTATAGATTTTCACTATCCACCCTCATGTTATAATGAGTTGTAGGTTAACTTTGGTTACAGATTTTTTTTTTTCTAAAATTGGTTGTTTTTTTTTTCCCAGACAAGTTTTCTATGTGTATCTTTGGAGTCTGTCCTCAAACCTATTTGTAGACTAGACTAGTCTCAAACTCACAGAGATCCACCTGCCTCTGCCTCCAGAGTCCTGGGATTAGAGCCATGCATAGTCCCGTTCCATTCCTCCACACATACACTTTTGCTAGGAGGAAACTTTTAAATAAGCATTCTGTGTGAGAGCTCAGGGGACCATATCCCAATCCCAGAGTCAGCTTTTTGTTAAAGGGGAACTGTAAAATTAACATTTTAATATCCATACCTAAAAGACTCCTGGTTTCCTGTAAAACTGAAGCCAGTGCTGGACAAGGGACCATATTCAAGTTTAGAACAAGGACTTAGAGATAAGATCTTTTTTTAAAAAAACAACAAATCATTCATTTATTTTACATCCCATTGGCATCCTTCCTCCTTCCTAGCTTCTCCCATCCTTCCTCCATCCCCACCCCTCATTCCATTCCTCCCTTTCTGTTCAAGAAAGGACTTGGTTCTCTTGTGGGACTCCTAATAGTGGAAAGACAGGTCATTTCTGATTCTTTGCCTGGTTTGTGAGATAAGAACTGTTTGAACTCTGGGTATAGACAGAGGACACTGCAGGGGGGTTCTGAGAGATTCACCACTCAGGGAGGAGTGTGCCCATGCTGCAGCTGGCTACTTCTTCCTTCTCTCCCTCACCTGCTCCCTCCAGCCCCAGGCTTCTACATCTGCAAAAAAACTCAATGACACATCAGAAAATATAGATCCATCAAACAGTAATTTATAAAGACGAACATTCATACAGTCATGTGGGACCAGACAAGAAGAACCATTTGGTATCCACCATCATTCATATACCCAACAGCTGATTTCCATGTTGGTTCTTCCCAGTGGCATCCATGTGGTCCCCTGTCTCCAGCTTTTCCACAAGACCAGAAATGCATGCTACAGACAAACAGTATCCTTACCTACACCTCTGGTGGTTTTCTGACCTCTTTTCTCACAGTCCAGGCATTGAGAAGCTCCCAAGAGCTCCCTCCAAATGCTGGCCTATCTGATTTCTCAGCTCCCAGTATGTTGGAGCTTCTAGGGTCCCAAGGCTGGCAATGAAAAGATGGTGGATCTGTTTTTTCCATAATGGTTATGGTATCACAATTCAGGCGGAGGCATGTGTGCCCCACAGTCTTCTTTGGAGACCTCAGGGTTACCTCTAGGATCTGCCATTTCTGTCTATCATGTGGAGTTTTCTATTAAACATTTTATATGCCATATTCAGCAGATCTCTGAAGAGTTTGAGGATCACCTATTACATATACCTGATTAAAACCAACTTTTTGGTTTTTATTCTTCATATCTATTTTTGTCTTTATCATACATTTCATTGAATATATATGTCTGTATATGTCTATATAAATAATGTTTAAGTTTTCCTCAATGAACAATGAACTTTCCTGCAGTAATTTTTGAAGTTTCCAGGAAGAAAATGGGGCCCCATAACAACAACTTCACCTGGTTGATATGACATCATGATACTGATTCGCTACTACAAGACCTGTTTTGGGTACTAACTACACAAGACATTTTCAACTTGGTTAGCTGAAACGGTGCTCATCTTTTACAACATTCTGACCAGACCTCCACAAAATACTCAGAGACTATTTGCAATCTTAACAGACATTAATCTTGAAATTTAACTATCATTTTACTTTCACAGGATCCCCCAGAAAGAACGTCACCCCCATGAGAGCTGGAAGTAATTATAGAGGACGACGTCCCCTCTCCTACTAATGTTTGTCCTTGGGTTTAGGGACATCATTTAGGGGTTGATTATAATTAGTATACAATTGAGGATTGGGGAGGAATTTTATAAGCTCAGGGATCTTTTTGGGAAAAAAAGGGAAAATTGGATGATGGGATAATAGATTGGTATTTGTGAGTTATTGTTTATAGATAATTACATTGGCATAGAATTTTGTATATGGATACAAAATTATTGTATCCATGCATGCTTGCTTCTACCTCTGTTTAAAACATTTTTATGTATTGATATATATTGTATTGATATATATATATATATTTACCATATTGTAGTGTACATTTCTATCTCTGATTAAGACACTTGTATATTGTTTATGTGTGTGTATATATATATATATATTTATCATATTCTAATGTATACTTGTACATTGTTTACATTTTGGAGGTCATTGTCCTCATTTATTGCACAGTTGCTTATTCTCTTAGTCTTTAAGTTAAATAAGTATTGAGAATTGTAGATCAATAGTCATCTATGTTTGTCATGTTTATAGTTAGACTAAGCAGGTTCTTTAGATACATAGAGATTATATTTTGTATAAATAATATTCAACCTCTACAAAGAGCTGTAGAAAATGGAATTTAATTTAATCTTAGAGTTTTGTGGTAGTGAGATATAGTCACTCCTGGCAACACCGATCTATTCCCGAGAGACTGTTGAGCACCAAAGACACACACTTGGAGCTTGTCTTAGCAAAACCGGCCTCTGGGCAAGGAACTGTCCATACCTCAACTACTGACAAAACATATAGTATCCAGAAAAGGATAAGCAGAACTGTCAAATCTTGCCAAGACAGGGTAAGACAGTTTTGAAAATTTTCTTGCCTGTTAAAAATTGTCTGTCACTTATTCTAGGCCTTAGTCAAAGTTGGTTGCTTCAACGCTGCAAACATGACTTTGGGTAATTACCCAGGTATCCAGTTGTCTCTGTGATTTGTTGCATGTTTTGGAAGTTATTTGATTGCAGTTCCTAATTATCTCATGTTTTAAATTGGTATGTACTTTTAAGTCTCTTACAAAAATACCTTATATTTGATCCAACCCTCATTTAAAATATAAGATGTTCCCTACCATTGTCAGTTCTGTCGTTAACCTTCTCCTACTGCAAGCAGTTTTTCTTCTTTCTGTCTTTTTATGATTGTGAATCTTACCTATTAAGTTAAGAGTCAGTACAGTCAAGCTCAGACCCAACTCTTCAGGCAGATTCTATACAGTAGTTACTGTCAGATCCCATAGGCCCCAACATAGAAACTATCTTTCCCTATCTGGACTGGTTTGGAGGCGCGAGAAATAACCAGAGACAGTTCACACAGTCATCACGGAAAGGCATCTCAGGCTTCCTCCATCCTGAAAATCTACCCACATTTATCATACAAAACACCTTTTAACCCCCAGGTAAACCAAGGTGGAAGCTCATTAATATTCTCTTTCCAGGGGATGTGGGCTAGGGAAATACCTGCAACTTAGTCACCAGCTTTGGCAAACACCTCTCCCCAGGCGATCTACATTTTTAACAAAGGAGAAAGGAGCACTACATCCTGGCCTTTGTTAGGCAGCTGTCTTACTTGTTTGGCAGGGTTGCATCTGCCAAGTGGCCAGTGAGCCTGCCTGTAAATTATTTTATATCAAATATGGGCCCACACCTGATAAACAGCCCTCAACTGCTCAGAAATCTGGGGAATATGACATTTAAATATTTAATTATTAAAAAAGTTTCATAACAAAAAGAGACAGTTTGGCTCCTAGAAGCACTCTACTTACTACAAAGAATACAGAAGACAAATGGGCACAGAACAATGTCCATCCACAATTCTCTTCAACTTCCAAGTGCTGACCACTGGTCAAAACTGCCTTTCATCTAAACTGAAGCTCTCCAGATGTGAACAGAATCACTGGAATCGACAACATAGCTGCTCAGGTCAAGGTAGGCTTGTCTTCCTACAGATTTCTTAGCCCACAGGGTCTTCTGGAGACTGGCAGGCCCTGTGCTAAACAGCAAAAAGCAAACAACCTTCAGTGACCATGGAGGACCCTGTAGAGTCGCTCTAGGTGCCAATCAAGTCAGTTCCCTGTTGCTTTTTAATCAGTAACTCAAGAAAAATTTTATCCTTCCCAAAGATCTCTGATGCAGTTTGACAGCTGAGAGCTTTTGTCAGTTTAAAAGGACATCCTCATCAAACAAATTTCAGTAAATTACAAATATAAGTTATTAAGGTGTGTACCTATAAGTTATAAAGGTGTGAGGACAAATACAAGTTATCAACTTTCTTTTCCTCATGCTGTCTTCCATAGTCTTAAAAATACTTTTCATTTTGCAAAAATATCTGTCACAGTCATTCTGACATAAATATGCTCCTATTTATACAATCTATGTGTTTAAAACTTTTGTTTTCACAAACCCAAAGAATTCTTGTGAGTTCCAGGGAATCAAAATGAAGGATCCACATAAAACAGGTCAGTACACTCCTCTCAATTCCCTGGTCCTAAATTTTTTTTCCTTAACTTAACTTTGTCCTCTGTTCTGCCAATACCTTAAAGAGGTGTAAGAGACACCAGCCATTTCCATACCACAAACACCAAATAGGAACAAAGAGACCAGTTACCCCATCATGTGACCAGCACCCAGCCTTCTCAGGTTTCCCCAAAGAAGATGCTCACAAATAAGCAGGAAGCAGTCTTGAGAATCCACTGCCCCAATTCCTTTAATCTGTGGTGCCTAACCTCCTGCCTTTTTATTATAAAAAAGAGATGGAAATGTAATGATTTCTTCTGTCTTTTTTTAAAAAATATTTATTTATTTATTATGTATACAATATTCTGTCTGTGTGTACGCCTGCAGGCCAGAAGAGGGCACCAGACCCCATTACAGATGGTTGTGAGCCACCATGTGGTTGCTGGGAATTGAACTCAGGACCTTTGGAAGAGCAGGCAATGCTCTTAACCACTGAGCCATCTCTCCAGCCCTTGTTCTGTCTTTTTAAGAGATAAGCCAAGCCCACTCCCCTGTCTTCTTTCCTGTTTGCAGCCTGACGCTTTCTTTTCCATCTCCCTCTGGAAGAGGTAGCTTCTGCCTCTCCCCCTTCTCCCCTTCTCCCCCTCTTTCTCTCTGCCCCTCTTCCCCTTTCTCTGCTCTTCTCCTTCTCCCCCTTCCCTTCCATTACCCACTTAATAAATATCCAACCTCACTCTGCATGGTGTGCCTATCCATGTCTATGTTTCTTACCTACCACGTGGCTCCCTGCCCAGGACCAACCACCTTCAGAGACCTGTGGCATGGTCTCGTGGCATGCCCATCTGTCTGTCTCTCCTTGTGGCCCACTGCTGCCACCCAGGGACCTACAGCATTTCTGCCCTTGTGGCCACTGGGAATCTAGGGATCCTGCATTTTTTATTAGTACATTTCACATACAAGGCTGAGGATATGGATGTGTCTTTCCAAACAGATGGGAAATGCCTATATGGCTACCTGCATGTAATTTAAAATTTCTCCCCTCCCCTCAGGATAATGGGCAAGACCAAGATGACCAATAAAGAAAAAAAGGGATTATGGTAAAGAAACCTTAAATTCAAACACAAGAAAAGAAAAATAATCACTGCCCATGGAAAATTAACCCTTGAGGAGAGTGTTGCCTATTTATCCATTTCAGACAACCCTCCTGGTGACAATCATGTTAATTCTTCTAACAGAGACCAAGGTCCAGGCAGCAAGTTCCCATCAACCACAGAAGGTGACATGGATCTTGTCGAGTGCTGGCACTGGAGGGATACTAAACTAGACTTCTCAGATGAAGACACTCTGCATGTGATGGCCTAATCTGATGCTTGACCTTTGAGATTTGGCACGTGGGAGCTGGGTCATGGGAGACTGGATTTAGGGGATAAAAGGGAGACCTGAATGCAGAGGTTCTTGGGAATACACTCAACCTCAGGCATTTTATCCTAATGACCCTGGGTGTTCTCTTGTCCTTAGGAGACATGCCTTCCTGTAGACATACTTTTATGTGTGCCCAGAAAGCAACCAGACTGCCTCAACTATTAGAAACTGTGTGTGTGCGTCCTGATTACTAATGTTCTTCCTGGGGATGTGAGCAGACTGGGCTGGACATAATTAGAAAATAGAGAGACTGCAATTTACAAAAGTCTTTAGATTCCTTCGCAAGGGTAACTTTATAAAATAGGAGAGGCTTGGACTTGCTGTTTATGGAACAGGGAGGAAATTGCAGGGCACTTGGGAAAGTATGTTGCTTCTATGCAGACCATTCTGGGATAGTTACAAGAACCCTAGATGAATTAAGAAAAGATGCTGATGCATTTAAGTTAAGGACCCCCTGTGAGACCTGGTTTAATTGGTCCCCATGGCTTACCACACTCATCTCCTCCCTAATTGGGCTGATGGCTATTTGTTTATTTATCTTTTTTTTGGTCGTGTGTTTTCCAAAGGCTGAAACAAGCATTCCAAAAACAGATACAACAGGTACATGGCCATTTGAGTATATTATGATAGGTTTGATACATCTCACCCCATGGATGAGCTCTCAGTTTGAGGGTGTCCAGGCTGAGACTCTGGATAGAGGTGGCCCTGACCCATACTCTCTCCCTGGTTGCTATTCTGGCCTGGTTATTGGGGTAGAGGGTAGGTTATAAAACAAAAGGGGGAGATGTTGGGCCAAAATTATCTCAGGGCCTGTACCTCGAGGCCTGTAGGACAGAAAGAAGCCTGGCTCAAGTTCTGGGCGTAGACTTTGAGGTCTGTAGGACAGAGAAAAGCCTGGCTCATGTTTGAGTGAGGATGAGACAGCAAAAACTAGGGAGATACCCATCTAGCCAGAGGGAGGGTTTGGCTGCCTCTCAATGGCTGGAGGTACCTCCACATCACAGGAAGTCACTTAACATATATAAGTGGATACTGACAGTAATAAACTGAGTTCTTGTTTTGACTCGGTTCCCTATTGCCTCTGATGGCCCTGCATCATGGGGCTGTGGGCTGGGTGGAGAGCACTCTTATCCCTGGGGAATAAGGAGGCTCAAGAATCCTGAAGACTTTTAAGTGACTTTATATTTCTACTGGGTATTAGATATTTATATATATGTACAGAGAATATAGATATAAAATTTTACCCTACAGATGACCTGTCCTCATAAGTCATATTCCTCTTTGTTCACTGATCCTTTCTGGATAGTTATCTTTTCCTCTTTAGGCATCCAAATATCCAGGGTCTCTTGACTTTTTGAAGATGTGTATTTTCCTGCAAAGACAAGAACAGAACCCTGCCCCAACCCTTATGTGGTTTCCTTACCATCTGTGTGGTTATCACCTTTGTGGATAGCTGTCATTTCTCTTTCTCAAGAGGTTTCTCTTTTTCAATCTGAATCTTTATTAAATTTGATGGTCTCCATAGCTTTTCTTCTCCTTTGGAAACAAGAGCAAAACCCTTTCATCAAAATAGCACTATGTTTCCATTGTGAGGTAAACCCATTCTTGAAATACACCAGCTGATTTAATTCAAAGGATTTTTCTATTATCCAGTCTCTCTGCTGTTGTTGTTCCTTTCTCATTAGTGTTAAGAAAATTCAAAGTTAATAAAGCACTATGCAATCTATGTCTGGGGATATTTTCCATCCCTTTCTGTTTGTTTAGCATACCCTTTACAGTTCAATTTGTTCTTTCTATAACTGCCTGACATGTAGGACTTTTTGGTATACCTGTAATATACTTTATAGTACAATAAGCAAAATAGTGTTTCATTTTCTTAGAGACATATGCTGGACCATTATCTGTCTTTATTTGTGAAGTTACATCTATGATGTCCATAACTTCTAATAAATGCATGATTACTGAATATATGAGCCTTTTCTGAGCTCAAGGCAGTTGCCCACTGAAAACCTGAATAAGTGTCAATGGTGTGGTGTACATATTTTAATTTGCCAAAATCTGCAAAGTGGAACACTTCCATCTGCCAGATTTCATTCTTTTGAGTACCCTTTGGGTTACTCCCTGCAGGTAGAGGTGTTTGATTATAGAGAGAACAAGTAGGACATCTTTTATAATCTCCTTAGCTTGTTGCCATGTAATAGAAAACTATTTCTTTAAACATTTGCTATTGACATGATGCTTCTTATGAAATTCTGAGACCTTCAGCATACTTCATGTCAATAATTGATCAATTTCTGCGTTACCTTGTGCTAGAGGACCTGGCAGACCTATATGGGACTGGATGTGTGTTATTTATATGGGACAAAGCCTATTCCGGATCATGTCTTGAATCTAAATTAATATTGAAGTCGATTCTGTATCATCTGGTTTAATTCAGCAGTTTCAATATGCAACACAACTCTTTACGCATATTGTGAAACAGTAACTATATTGAGAGGTTCTTTAAAATCCCTTAGTACCATAAGAATAACATATAATTCTGCCTTTTGTAGAGAATTATAGTGGCTTTGTTCCACCTTACTTAAATCTGCTGGTTTGTATCCTGCCTTTTCCTGATTTATTTGCATCAGTATAGAATGTATGAGCTCCAGTTATTGGTATGTCATGTACAATGCAGGGAATGATCCAAGCAATTCTCCTTATGAGGTTAATTCTATTACTTTTGGGATAATTGTTATTAATCTCTCCTAAAAATTTAGCACACCCTCTTTGCCAAGATTCATTGTCTTCCCATAATTTTTAATTTTGTCAGTAGTAAAAGGTACTATAATCTCTGCTAAATCAATCTACAAAGGTGCCAGATGAAGATAGATGGTTAAAAGAACTCCCACACTAGCTCAGAATTGAGTATAATAAAGGGTTATTTATTTAGTGGTAGACTCACAGATCACAGTCCTCTGCCTGAGTGGGGAAACAGGAACTAAATCCAGCAGCTGGAATAGAGTGAGTGTGCGCTTTACATAGGCATTTTTAGTATAAGAGGCCATGCCCAAGTCGGCTGGTAAAAGGCTACTGGCTGAAGGTGTTCCTTGAGCACTAGCTACCCCTGCTCCCAATCCCCATCCACTCCTCCCTTTCTGTTTAGGAAAGGGCTTGGTCCTCTTGTGGGACTCCTAATAGTGGGAACAGGGACTGTCTCTGACTCTTTTAGTGACTCTTGAGATAAGATCTTTTTGAGCCCTGGGTATAGACAGAGGGTACTACAGAGGATGTTGAGAGGCTCACCAGCGAGCTAGGAGTGTGTTTACACTGGTGCTGGCTATTCTTTCCCTCTCTCCCTCACCTGCTCCATCCGGCACTAGCCTCCTACATCTACAGCAAACTTATGAACACATCAGAGAACACAGATCTATCAAACAGTAACTTAAAAATGCAGAACATTCACACAGTTGGGGTACCAGACAAGACAAACATTTGTTGGGCACATTCATTCAAACAACCAACAGCTGATTCCCATCTTGTCTTTTCCAGTGAGGGCTAGTGGTATCTCTGTGCTACTTTCCCCTGACTCCAACTTTTCTGCAAGTCCCACAAATGCTCACTACAGACAAACAGGATCCTCACCTATACCTCTAGTGGTTTTTTGACCTCTTTTCTAACAATCCAGACATTGAGAAGCTTCCAGTGGCTCCTTCCAAATACTGGACCTGTCTGATTCGTCAGCATCCAGTATGTTGAAGCCTCCAGGATCCCAAGGCTGGCCAGAAATAGAAGGTGGATCAGCTTTTTCCTAGTGGTTAGGGTTACTAATTTCTTCTTTGGGGACATCTCGGCTGTCTCTAGGACCAGCCATTTCTGGTCTATCATGTGGAGATTTTTATTAAACATTTGAAATGTCATATTCAGCAGATCTCTGAAGAGTTTGAGGACTACCTATTTTACATATACCTGATTTAAACCTGCTTTTTGGGCTGGGACTTCTTTCTATCATCCCATGCTGCCACCAAGCCAGCCTTTTTTGTCTGCGAGGTCCTTTGAACCCTGCAAGAGATCCTGGTTCCATGCTGAGGGGATCCAGAGAGGTGAGTAAGTAGACACATGGCTAGACAACCTGAGGTGCCACTCTCTGGCCAGTCTGGGGACTGAATCGAGCCCCCCTCCAATCCCCTAAGCTTTCCTGGCCATCCAGTGGGGTGTGTTCCCTGCTGTTGGCTTTCTCTACCCCATTCTACCCTGCTCCCAAGCTCGCCTCTTCACCTGTAAGGTCCTTGGATCCCCTAACACAGCCTGCTTCAGGGTGGAGGTTATCTGAGAGTCTGCTCCAGTGCTGAGGGGACCTAATAGAGGGCAGACCAAGAAAAACTCCCAAGTACACAGTCAGACATATCAAAGATTGGACCAAGATGCCAAGACTCTGCTGGCCTCATTTGAAGGAAGAGATGGGCAGGTGCCAATGCAAGAAGTTCTCCAACAACCTAAAAAGCAACATGACAATACCAGAACCCAGTGAACACACAGCAGGAAGACTTGAACAACCTGACCCAGAAGTAGAAGAAAACGACTTTAAACGTAACCTTATGAAAATGATGGAGACCCATAAACAGGAAGTGAAAAACTCCCTTAAAGAAATGGAAGAGAACACAAACAAAACGTTAAAAGAAATTAATAAATCCCTCAAAGATACCCATGAAAACCAAGAAAAAGCAATCAAACAGGTAAAGGAAACAGTTCAAGACTTGAAGTCCAAAATGGAGGTAATAAAGAAAACACAAACCACTGAAGATAATATAGAGGAAATAGACTCATCAATCAAAGAAAACATCAAATCCAACAAATTCTTAACACAAATCATCCAGGAAATCTGGGACACCATGAAAAGATGAAACCTAAGAATAATAGTGGTGCGGGAGAATTATCTGTATTCTGTCAATCATGTATTTTAATAAAACGCTGATTGGCCCGGCAGGAAGTATAGGCGGGTCAACCAGACAGGAAGTAGAGGCGGGGCAATGAGAATAGGATAAGGCTAGGGAGGAGAAAGCTCCCTCAGCCACTCCTGTGCAGAACACCGAAGAGACAGCATGTAACTTGCCCAGCTGAGAAAGGTACGGAGCCATGGGCTAACGTAGATAAGGATAATGGGGTAACAAAAGTTGTAAGAACTAATAAGTAGCCTGACCTAGTGGGCCAATCAGTTTATAACCTTATGGAGTCCTGTGATTGATTTTCGTTGGGAGTTGCCAGTTGTGGGGTACCGGGTGGGACAGAAACCCCAACAGGCCGGCCCCCTCATGCTACATAATAGGGGTAGAAGAAGGAAAAGAATTACAGCTCAAAGGCTCAGAAAATATATTCAACAAAATTATAGAAGAAAACTTTCCCAACCTAAAGAAGGATATTCCTATGAAGGTACAAGAAGCTTACAGAGCACCAAATTGACTGGATCAAAAAAATCTCCTCACCATATAATAATTAAACACAAAACATACAGAATAAAGAAAGAATATTGAGAGCTACAAAGGGTAAAGGTCAAGTAACATATAAAGGTAAACGTATCAGAATTACACCTGACTTCTCAATGGAAACCATGAAAGCCAGAAGGTCTTGGATAGATGTGCTGCAGACACTAAGAGACCATGAATACAAGCCCAGACTACTATAAACAGCAAAAGCATTCTTTCACCATTGATGACAAAAACAAGATATTCCATGACAAAAACAGATTTAAACAATATGTATGAACAAAACCAGCCTTACAGAGAGTACTAGAAGGAATACCTCAACCCAAGGAAGCCAACAACACCCACAATAGCACAGACATCTGACAACCCTCTACCAACACAAGTCAAAGAAGGGAAACACACAAACACTACCACCAAAAACATAACTGGAGTTAACAACCACTGGTCATTAATATTGCTTAATAGTAATGGACTCAATTCACTTATAAAAAGGCACAGGTTAAGAGAATGGTTATAAAAACAGGCCCCAACATTCTGCTGTTTACAAGAAACACACGTCAACCTCAAAGACAGATACGACCTTAGAGTAAATGGTTGGGAAAAGGTTTTCCAAGCAAATGGACCTAAGAAACAAGTGGGTGTGGCCATCCTAATATCTAACAAAATTGATTTCAAACTAAAATCAGTCAGAAGAGATGGAGAAGGATACTTTAGACTCATAACAGGAACAATTCATCAAGATGAAGTCTCAATCCTGAATATCTATGCCCCTAAAAGAAAAGCACTCACATATGTAAAAGAAACTTTACTAGAACTCAAATCACACATCAAACCCTACACACTAATAGTAGGAGATTTCATCACTCCTCTCTCACCAATGGACAGGTCAACCAGACAGAAACTTAACAGAGAAATAAGAGAGCTAACAGATGTAATGAATCAAATGGACAGACATCTATAGAACATTCCACGCAAACAGGAAAGATTATCTCTTCTTCTCAGCACCTCATGGAATCTTCTTGAAAATTGATCTCATACTTGGTAACAAAGCAAGCACCCATAGATACAAAAAAAAATGGAATAACCACCTGTGTCTTAGCGGTTAATCATAGAGTAAAGCTAGAATTTAACAACAATTTTTGTATTTCTCACTTTAAACAAATAGCTAAAGCTGAACAAAGTCAACAAAGACAAAGAGGCCAGATACACATTTTCAAGTCAGTCTCTGTGGGCCTGAGTACACTTAGGTAAGGAGAGACAACCCATAGGCTTCATGCCAAACTGCTTAGGCCATTATCTTACCGCATCATAAGTCAGACATATCTCAGTTCTTGGTGTTCTAGCTGTGGGTCTGACTCCTTAGCTTCTCATCTCCTTCCCCATATATTTAATTTTTCTTTGATCTTTTTATGATCCTGGCTTACCTCCATTTCTCAAGTTTCTGATATTCTTTATCTAGATTAATACATCTCTTTGCAATCTCAGTCTACTTGAAACCCTTGCCAGATTCTATCTCATGCATGACATTAAACCTCTGTTGGTCTTTTCATGTCATATTTCCAATCAGAAGACTAAGTAGTCTTCTGATATTGACTCTCAAACTCAGTACTATCAAAACCTGGCCATATAAAAATATTCAGTTCTAAGCCAGGAGGTGACCTGGGATGATTTTTTTTAAAGACAGTTTCCTTTATTGACCTTTCCTCTTTTGTTCTGTTTCAGGCAGCATTTTCTGTCCTCGCCATTTTAAACTGATTTCTGAAGTCTAAGGTCCTGAGTTGTTTGTTCTATTATCTTGGATATGTACCTGTTTAAAGCAAAAACTAGAATTGGCAAAATTATAAGAAAAATCTTTGCATATATCCAGCCACCAATGTCTCTTAATCTCAATGAATTTTGAGAACATCAAGGACAAGCATTTTGGTTTACTCAGTGACATAGTTCTGAGATAAAGCCGGCATCCAGAGCCTTTCTTTAGCCATATTTTAAAAAGAGGAAAAAGTTATTGAACATAGTAAACCAAACCTCCTTTATGTTGCCTTGATTGAGGAAAAAACTTGCTATTATTTTTTATCATCTTAGCCTTTTCAGTGTTGTTTCCCGTGAATTTTTCTGGTTGCTCAGTCCTTATATCAAAGGACATTACAAAGGTAAAAGAGAGAATTGTCTGCATTGCCCATCTGTAAGTTTTTAGTATGTTCTTTTGTGCTACATCCACGGTTGTCTCACCAGTGTAGCAGAAATGCTGACTGGATGGGCAAATATTGCCGGAAGGAGTGGGATTTGTGCTTCTAGGAGCTGTGTGTTCCAGGCGGTCCCTTGGCAATCAGTTGTGGTGTAATGCTACCTGAGTCACCATTAGTACTGACTTGACCTGGCTGTCCTTGGAGCCATATGTCTGTCTTTTCCCCTTTTCTGTGTGTTCCTTGTGATTTTTGCATATTGCTAACAGATCAGACTATTCCAGGCAGTTGCGGATACAAACAAGACTGCTAAGGACATTTTTGAATTCTGCTCCGCTATTAATTAAAGCCTTAAAAAAGTAGTTAGTTCTGGGAATTGCCAAAATCATCATTAGGACAATTCCTTGATGATATGGAACAAAAGGGGCTAATTTTACTAGGAAAAACCTTAGAAGCTTTAGGCATTTGCTTGAGAAATATGTACAGCTGTAAATAGAAGGCCTATGAAACCTTTCTTATGGGAAGAAAAAGACCTAGCCTAAGCTGACAATATCTGAGCCTGAGAATTGAGAAGGGAAGAGAGTTGAAGTTAGTAATATAAAGTAAACTTCAGAGAGATTCAGGACTATGTATTAGAATTTTCCTAGCAGAAAGCTTTCCCAGGGAGATAGTAGCCTTTTTCTTTCTCACCCAGGCACACAAGGTCACTTAGCTCAAATCAACCAGCCACCTGCAAGCTGATAAAGATGGTCTAGCTCAAGGGCAGTGATCTCTTTGAAGGCAAGAGGAGAGAGTTTGTTTTGTAAAGTGAGAGAGCAGAAGTCCTTGTGCCCAAGTCAAAGCATCTTCAAAGATTCTTTTTGTAAACTGTTTTATGCTGTTCTTTTCTGTTTTATGATTTGATGATGTATGCCTTTGCCAAATTCTTTGATTGTAAAAAAGAAATATATAATCCTGCACTGAAGTAAGTAAATCGCAACAGCATGTCTCAACATTGAGAGTGTGTGTGTGTCACTTTCCTTGCCGTATCCTGATTCCTCCTGTGCCTTTGCCCTGATTTCCTTACGGTCTGAGTGGCTCCCCTGAGCCGGTCCGTAGCACTTTTGCATGGTCAGGGTCTTGCAGGTGTTGAATTCATTGTTTTGCTGAACTACTAACTTGGTGTAATGGTTATTTTAAGAACTAGCATGACTGAGTATGGAGTGGAGAGTCTAGATATTTGGTGACATTGTGAGCACCTGACTTTGCAAGCTCCATTTTTAAGCTATACAATGAGCTGGGGTGGGTTGCGGTGGGGTGGGTGGTCTCAGCTCCAGAAATGTGCTGCCATAGCAGAAATTTGAACAGCTGCCCTAAAAATGGCCAATTAAGAAGATAGGGAACAGGACCATAAATTTAACAAGGTCCAGATGTTTTGGGGAGGCATCCTATTGTTGAAGATACCTTGTCAGTTTTTAATGGCTCTTTGTTAGGTTTTCGTGTCCCAAAACTGACCAAAGAGGTTCAGAAACTACCTTATCCTATGTACTCCTCACCCAATCCCAAGACAACAGGACTGGAACACCCCTGATTGTGGCATGTCCCCTTTAAAGTTCTCCCCTTCCCCGGGTTTGGGGCTGCACTTCCTTCACCCACTGCATTGGAGTGGTGCAGGTATAGTCCAAACTCGAGTCTGAATATTATTAAAAACCCTCATGTAATTTGTATCGGAAATCTGGCTTCATGAATTCATTTGGGTACCACAAACTTGAGCATAACAATGTATAATTCTGGGTGTTCCCTGTGAGGGTAGTTTTGGATGAAATTAGCAATGAAATGGGTCTAATGAAATCAGTGGAAGACCCCGGTAGAACAAAAGGGCTGACCCTTTCTGGACTGAGAGAGCTACCTGCTCTTGTCTGTCTGTCTCTGAAGTGAGATGACAGTGAGCTTTTTCCTGCTTCCAAATTCTCTCCCTGGATCCCGAGCCTGCAGGCCTCTGGACAAAAACAGCTGAAACTCTCTCATCCCAGAGAAACACTATACCATAGTCACATCTCTGGAGAGCATAGGACCTAAATGAGAAGAGAGGTGGCAGGCCTACAATCTCAACACTCTGGAGCTTGAGGCAGGAGGATCTGGAGTTTTAAGCTAACCTGTGCTATGTAGTTAGAATGCCATTTCAAAACCCAAAACTAAATCAACCAAGTGAAAGGAACTAAAAAACAGAGCCAAATTTTCTCCTCCCTATTAAAGCCACACAAGCAAAAAAATAAAAAAATAAAAATAAAAAAAGGGTGACAGATGACAAGTCACACATCTCCTTTGGAGCCTTACAGGTTAGCAACTGCTTACATGGCTTTGAAAGATCCAGCACTGAAGAATGTGGTTTGTTTACAACATGTGATGAATCAATAGTATTAACATATGTACAGTTTTGAGAGCTAAAACCTAGGGTTTTATGAATGCAAGCACTCTATTGACTGAGAGTCACAGTCCCCAGTGCTGTATCTTGGATTGTTTTGCCTGTATTTTCTTACAGTTTCATAATTTCTGGTCTTACATTTAAGTCTGAGATTCATATTGAATTGGTTCTTGAACAGGTGAGAGATATGAATCTAGTTTCTTTCTTCTCTATGTGACTATCCAGAGCACCATTTGTGGGAGAGGTTTTTCTTCCAAAATTTTTGTTGTTATTGTTATGATTTTAAGAGGGGATCTCTATGTAATGTAGCTCTCACTGGCCTAGAACTTGCTGTGTAGACCAGGCTGACCTTGAGCTCACAGAGAATACACCTGCCTCTGCCTCCTGAGTGCTAAGGTTAAAGGTATGCACTACCATGCCCTGTCTAATGTATGTTTTTGTTATCTTTGTCAGATATGAGGCAGGTATAGCTGTGTCCATTCATTTCAGGATTTTTTTTAAAAATATTTATTTATTTATTATGTATACAATATTCTTTCTGTCTCTGTATATGCCTGCAGGCCAGAAGAGGGCACCAGACCTCATTATGGATGGTTGTGAGCCACCATGTGGTTGCTGGGAATTGAACTCAGGACCTCCGGAAGAGCAGGCAATGCTCTTAACCACCGAGCCATCTCTCCAGCCCCCATTTCAGGATTTTTTTCCTTGCATTTATTTGCTTTGCATTTCTGTTTTGTGCCAGTGCCATGTTTTTTTAATACTGACTTTTTTTTTTTAGTAATTTTATTAAATTATAAAAGTTTCCATTTCCGCCCCATCTCCCAACACCCTCCCACTTCCCCCACTCCCTCTCCTCCTCCCTCTTCATCCCTAAGGGCAGACAGGGTTTCCTGCCCTGTGGGAAGTTCAAGCTCCTCCCCCTCCCTCCAGGTCCAGGAAGGTGAGAATCCAAACAGACTGGATCCCCAAAATCCAGTATATGCAGAGGAAACAAGTCCCAGTGTCATTGTCAATGGCTTTTCAGAAAGACTCCGGGCTAGCCACATTCAGAGAATCCGGCCACATTCAGAGAATCTGGTTGGATCACGTGCTCGTTCAGTCCCAGTCCAACTGGCCTTGGTAAGCTCTCATTAGATCCGTCCCCTTGTATCAGTGGGTGATAGCATCCCTCGCAGTCCTTATTTCTTTTTTCATTTTCTTCGTCCTTCTGCTCCTCATTTGGACCTTGGGGGGCTCAGTCCGGTGCTCCAATGTGGGTCTCTGTCTGTATCGTCGTCCGTCTCCAGATGAAGGATCTATGGTGATAAGCAAAATATTCATCAGTATGGTTATGGGCCAAGGCCGGTTCAGGCACCCTCTCCTCTGTCCAGAGAACAATCTGGGGATCTCTCCTTGGACCTGGGATCCCATATATAATCAAGTCTCCTGTAATCCCAAAAATGACTCCCTTATTTGAAATATATTCTTCCCTGTTATACTGACTTTTAAAAACAGGATTTGCTTGTTTTTTTTCCCAAAATTTATTTATTTATTATACATACAGTGTTCTGCCTTCACGTATGCCTGCAAGTCAGAAGAGGGCACCAGATCCCATTACAGATGGTTGTGAGTCACCATGTGGTATGTGGTTGCTGGTATTGTGGAATTGAACTCAGGACCTCTGGAGGAGTAGTCAGTGCTCTTAACCTCTGAGTCATCTCTCCAGTCCTGACCATCTTCTTTTTGTTACTTTGGCTCTGTTGCATACTTTGAGATCAAGTAAAATGATGTCTATGTCTTAGGATTGCTGTAGCTCTTTAGGATCTCCTGAAGAGGTTGTGAGACAGCTGTTGGTGGTCCCTCCCTTGCCACCTGGAAAGAGAGTTGCCATCAGGGCCTGTCATGGATATACACCTAGGCCAGGTTTTGGGAATATAGAGACAAATCAAAAATAGTCTCTACAGGGTTGAGCAGATGGCTGAGTGAGTAAAGATGCTCATTGTGCAAACCTAATGGCCTGATTGTGATGTCCAGGATGTCTGTAAAGGTGAAAAGAGAAAACCAAAGTTGTCCTCCGACCTCCACATGTGCTCTCTGGTATGTACCCTTCCCTCTTTGATAAAGTCTTCCTTAAAAATGTAGTTTCTACAAGTTTTTAGTCTAACAAAGGAAATATGTAACAAATAAGTGAATTGAGATTTTCAAAACACGGGCCACTGTGCTGGGCAGAAATGCCAGCAGCATGGATGATAGGTAGCATTTATTATCCACAAACTGTCTCATAGGCATTTGCACAATGATTAACTTCTTGGCTTTTGACACCATCCACCTTAAGTATAGACTGCTATGGTTCCTGCTTCATATAGAGAATTCGAGGCACATAGATGTACAGAATTTGGTTGAAGTCTCCCAGCAGCTGGGACTCAGGAGAAGAAATCCAGCCCAGATGGTCGAACTCTGTGACCTGTGCATGTCACCAATGTGGTTGCAAGTAAGTCATGCAAAGGGCAGAGTGGTGCCATTTCTGCCCCGCCTGTCTGCACTTTGGCCTGGGATGTCTGTGAAGGCCCTGATCAAAAGGGACTTCAGTCATACCTTCCACTCCATCTGTCCCAGGTCACTTGTTGTCCTGGAGGCTTGCGTAGCATAGTATTTTTATTTGTTCGGACGTCTGACTACTTTGCCAGCTTCTAGAGAGCAGGGACTTACAACTGTCTGGAAAACTTCAAGTAGTTCTAAATGATGTTACATTTACTCATCTCTCACTTCATCAGTCACTGTTTCAGGCCAAGCTTGTTTCCTCATTTATACTTCCTCTTTGTGTTCCCCTACCAAATCAGGGTTTTCTTTAAAAAAGATTTTATCTATTAATATGAAATTGGGTGTTTTGCTTGTATGTACATCTGTGTACCCTCTGTGTGCTCTGTGCATAGAGAGTTCAGGAGAGGGTGTCAGATTCCTTAGAACTGGAGTTACAGACAATTTTGAGCCTCCATGTGATGTTGGTAAATGAACCCAGGTCCTCTGCAAGAGCAGCCAGTGCTCTTAACCACTGAGCCACCACTTTCTACTCTATTGCCTTTTCTTTTAGAGTCAAGATCTCACTAGCTGGCCTGGAACTCACTCCATAGACCAGGCTAGGCTTGAACTCACAGAAACCCCCTTTCGTCCTTCTTTCCTCTCTTTCCTTCCTCCATCCCTCCCTCCCTCAATCACACCCTTCCTCCCTCCCTCCCCTTATTTCTATGTTTTTGTTTTTATTGAGAGAGGATCTCTCCTTGAACTTGGAACTTTGGAATTTCCCTAGACAGATTGGTCAGGGGGACACCGGAATTTGCCTGTCTCTACCTCTTCCAATAGTGGTATTGCAGTAGCAAATGTCTAGCTTTTTACATGAGAATGAAGTCCTTTCTCCATGCTCACAGGGCAAGTGGTATTCACTCACTGAGCTATCACTGAGCTCCTCTTTTTGTATACTTTTTTGAGGGAATGGGTATCAAACCTAAGCCTTGGACTTGCTGAGTGAGTGCTCTGCCCCCAGGATGCCTCTAGTTTTGGGGGGTCAGTTTAAATGCTTGCTGCTAACAATGTTTTAATCCTTCCTTAGAGGTTATATTTGTCAGAGATATTTTTTTAGTGTGACAGTAAAGGAGCCCTTCTTGCCTTCTTTCCTCTCTTTCTTTCTGCTGTGTGTGTGTGTGTGTGTGTGTGTGTGTGTGTGTGTGTGTGTGTGTAGGTGAACTCATCTGTGTGTGCATGTGTGGATGCCAGAGACTGTTTGGCTTCCTTGCCTGTTTTTGCAGATCAGGACCCTGAAAGAGCTCCCTGAGAGGAGGGCTGTGCACGAAGTGCTGCACAGAATCCTCAGCTGGCCCCTCTGCCCGAAAATAGAACGTTGTTCATATCCCACCTCCTGCCCACGGTTACATTATCTCATGGCAGTCGGGATTTGGAAGATGTATTTGTGGTCATAAATCAGTTGATTTTGATTAATCTAGAAGAGATGGTCTGTAAGAATATAATCTAGTGACATAAACTCTCCTTCACTTAAGTGGAGGTGAGCATAGGCCATGCAAAACCTTGGGTAGGTTTCTACTTGTCATCAGGGCAAAGTCAGCCTCAATCTACCACTGCAAAGAATTGAACCGGTGAACTAACAAGTGTTGTTTCAATATCTACTCATGGTCGCAAGTGCTGGCTGTGTAGCTCAGTGGATAGAGGGTCAGCCTGGCTTACCAGAGACCCTGAGTTTGTTTCCCAGGACTATCTAAAATAAGGCAGTGGAGGTCCACAGGCCTGTAATCTTAACTTTTTCAGAAGTGATAACTGAATGATAAAGGATTCAGGGTCTAAATAATAATAGGAAACTTTGGTCTAAATACGATAATTTGTTGCAGTGATTGAATCTGAGTATTGGTGTTTTGTATCTGATAGATTGAATTAGGTACATATTTTATCATTACAAATTGAGACAGGATAGAGACATGCCTTAGCCATTAAGTGTACAGGTACAAACTGCTCTTCCAGAGGATTCCAATTTGGTTTCTAAGATTCATAAGAAGTATCTCACAGCAGCCTGTAACACCAGATCCAGAGGGATGTGAGATTTCTGAACTATCTGCACTCATGTGCACATACTCCCCACTCTACTCACCACATATATACATAATAAAATTGAGATAGAGGACCATCAATTCTAATGATCTGAGTGGAGCCCACATAGTGGAAGGAGAGTCTGAGTCTTACAACTGTTCTCTGGCCCCCACAGTAATGCTACGACAATGCACCCCCATATGAATATATGTCTATAAAGAAAAACTGAGATAAAATTAGAATCTATTCAGGTGTATCTGCATCTTGGTGCTGTGATTTGTTTTTCTGTGGTGCTGGCCTCATTCTCCAAGGTTTCATCATGTCAAGACTGCATCTTCTATCTGGGTTACTCTCTAGTCTGTGTGAGGGTTTTTTTTTTCCTTTGGTAACAAGGGTTTAGCCTAAACTGGTCTCAAACTCCTGGACTCCAGTGATTCTCCTGCCTCAGCCTCCTCACTAACTGGGAGGCACACACTGTAATGGTCTGTTCTGCCCCTTTAAGAGACAAACTCTGCCCATTCCCCCTCCCCACTGCCAAGGCAGGCAGATCTTGCTTCTGCTCCAGTCTGAGCTTCTTCTTTTTCTGTCTCTCTCCCAAAGAGGTAGATGATGGCATGGCTCCCCCAAGCCCTCATCTCTATCTGTTCTTCCCCCATCTCCCCTTTTCCCCTTTCCCTTCCATAACCCACTAAATAAATATGCAACCTCACTCTGCATGGTGTGCCTATCCATCTCGGTCTCTCACCTGCCACATGGCTACCTGCCTGGGGCCCGGCTGCCTTCGTGCCCCACTGCTGCCACTTGGGGACCTGCAACATTTTATTTTTACCATTACACATACCACCATGTCAAACCTACACCCTGAGTTTTGGTAAATGTGTAATGGCCACTTGAATTATGGTGTGTGATTTGACTCCCAAATCTCTTTGAATAACTTTGCAGTATATCCCACCTTCATGTGTCAATTCTTTCTTTAAAAAGCAATAAAAAGCTTGATGTGTGTGGGTGTTTTGTCTGTATGTTCTCCTGTGCATCCCTTGCATGCCTGGAGCCTGAGTAAGCTGGTCTTACTTCCCTAGAACTGGAATTATAGATGGCTTTGAGTCACCATGTGGGCGCTGGGAATGGAATGTAGGTTCTTTGGAAGACCAGCCAGAGCTATTAACCCAACTATCTCTCTAGTTCCCAAGTGTGAATTCTTAGTACTATAATAAGAATTTCCTACTCTTGGTAGTTTAAATGGCATCATGTGCTCTTTGTGTATATGTCTTGCTGAGAATGTGGCAAAATTGTCAAAATTTATCTTCCTTAAAAGATTCATTTTAATTATGTTGTGTGTGTGTAATACATATGTGTACATACACAAAGGCCAAAGGTGGATGTTTCATCCTCTGGCACTAGAGTCAGAGGTGGTTGTGAGCCACCCAACATGTGTACTAGGAACCAAACACTTGGTCTTTGCTAGAGCAGCAAATATTCTTAATTCTGGAGCCATCAGCACTTCCTCGTATTCCGTTTCTTGAGATGGGACTGTGCTCTGTTTAGAATGGCTTAGACCTTCTGGAGTCTAAGATGTGTGCCACAGTACCCAGCAGGATTCATATATTTTGTTTTGCACTGTTACCTCTTCACTAGTTGCTGAGTATTTTATCCTGTGGACACATGATAGTTTGTTCAGTTTCTCTGTTCATTTTTAAAAATTACTGGTTGTTATTAATTATGATTCTATGGTTCTCATGCACTGCTCTTTGTGTGTATGTTTATGGTTTTTAAAAAACTCTAGTGATGCAGTGAGATGCCTAGGTTGTAGAGGTGTGTGTTGGATAAGTGTGAGAACTTATCAAACTTTCTTCTAGAATACAGCTATGTATTCATAGCACCATGAACTGAATCTTATGCTCACACATTAATGATACTGAGTCCTCACCCTCCATGGGATTGGAATTCTTGCTTGTGATGTTGGGCTTGGGTATTGGTGCTGTGTGTGCAGACATCAGAGAGAAGGTTGCCCTGTGTCATGTTTCTGATTCTTGCAAGGGCCTCTTTCAACCACAGATGGTCCTTATCTTCCTGCTAACCCAGATCCTTAAAGATTCAGGCAGGAATGAAATTACAGGAATATGGATTAGCTGAGTACTCAGAGACAATGGGGCCTCCTGTGCTGTGTATGGGAGAAGCAAGGACTTTCTCTTGAGTGATCTGAGCTGCAGTGTGTGGCGATGGACAGACTTAAGTCTTGGAATCACAGACCTCATGTTATCTCCTGGGTCCTCAGTGACTCACTCTATGTCTTGGGACACAATGTGTGAGCCCCTCCAGTTTCACTGACCTCTACTGCTCAGTGGAGACCAGCGCTGTCTACACCTTTGCTCTTCAGGGCTCTCCTACACATAGGTCATGATTACAATTCCCAGTGAGCTTTCCTAAGAACCTGACAGCCTGACAGAGATCGCACACAGATTAGGATTTGTTTAGCATGCAGGTCGGGCTTGTCCACAGGTGGGACGTTCTTGTCATGTGATTCATGTTGATTGACATGAATCAGATCTAGAGGATGGTTGGAGATGTGGCTGTGAAAAGAGAGCTTTTTCCTCTCATGACCTCTGTATGCACAATCAGTGACTGTGTTTCCTGTCTCAGTTCCCCTAGGATAGGACACAGGGTAAATGATCATTGCCTGCAAGTTAACCTTAAATGTGAGCAATGGACTGACCTTCCACCAAGCAGTGTCTCTGAGTATTTGCCTGTATTAAATAATCCCCAGCCTGGACTACTGTAGGGTAAGGAGCTGCCATTTGTACACTTTTCTCCCATCTCTTTATGGCTCTCCACCTTCCTGTGAGATCTCAGAAGACCATCAGCACAGCTGGTTGGTTGCCTTTCATACCCCTCCACCTATGCCCAGCACACTGAGTCTCAGGGGGAGATGCCCAGGTGACCGGCCTCAGACATGGCTCTCACAGGCTGACGGTCAGCAGGCTACCAGCCTACAGTCAATCATTGTCCCCTGTCAGCTCCAATAGGAGTTCAAATTCCAACCCAGTCTATGAAATTCCAGGATTCCTGGTCCAGTCTTGGATGGAGGTCTGGAAAAAAGCTTCGGGTGTTCATGTCTCTGTGAAAATCTCATGGTTTCGTTAGCCAGGCCCTGCCAGAGTCCTGAAGGGTCTTTCTCAAGGCCATTTTCATTATTAGCATATAAGACCCTGGGCAGAGTCTGACATGCCTGGGCTGAGTTACCTCATTCCCTCTCTCTGAAGTTGGATTCAAGTCAGGTATTCTGATTTATTACTGTTTTCTTCACTCCGTATTCTGTCCTAAATTCTTGAGTCACAGTGTGGGGACATGACACAGAGTCATCCAGGACTGGCAATTCTATGTGTGAAGTAGGATTAGCTCCACCCATGACCCAGAGTTCTGGAGTCCAGGTCCAGCAGTGTTGTCTGTCACAGGGCAGATGAATGAAGTCAGCAAAGAATAAAGAGTCTGACAATTGATTGTCTTTTAACCAATGATGGCTCTGACTAGCTCAGGCCTTCTTTATTTATTCAAGTTCTAATGCATGAAGTCTGAGCAGTTTCAAATCATTTTCCTTTAATCACTTTGCAAGAATCATTAACATTCATTAATTTTAGTTTCTATTCTTCCCCTTCACCTAACATCATTGACTTTTAACCCATAATTTTATCGTGCAAGATAAATGTTTGCATCTAGCCAGGCACATTTTATTCATACTGTGCCCTAGCCAGTAGCAAACATGAGGTTTCAAAGTGAGAGATTTAAAGCCTGTGATTAGTTCTTAACAATATGATAGTTTTATATTTTTGTAATCAACTAAGTGTATTGTCACCCCTAGGATATCTTTTACAGGTGTATGCCAGTTTCTAAGTGTTCTGTGTATCACTTTTATGTGGACTACAGTTATACTCCTATTCTTTATAAATTCTCCAATTAGTAGTGATTAATACTTAGCTCTTTAACTGCTGGGACTACATTTCCATTCTTTCTGGAAATTCCTGCATGCACTTGTTTTTTAAGGAAACGGTTAGTGTTAGACTCCTTTATTGATAATTTGACATTAGAAAAATATCTGAATGTTCACATCCTGGTGACAGGGAAATGTCTAATCATTCATGTCCTATGTCTTTTTCTTATATATTCATATAAGTTTTTACTGTCATCCTTTAAGAAATCATTTCCCAAGTTCTTCAGTTGTTTGGAGGATATTGATCTCTTTTGGAACTAAATAAGCAACAATCATTAACTTTAGTGAGCTCTTCCTGCTTTCTCAGGATGACTGCAAAGGCAGCCAGGGGCAAGAGGAGAAACTGGTTTCTGAAACATATCAGAGAAATTTAATTTTTCTGCAGAGTCTTTAGTTCCCAGTAAACTCAGGCACAATCACAACTAACAAAGCAGAACTAAGAGTCACCCTAGGAATAAGCATAACGAAAGTTAGAGAGGCCTGAAGCCCATGCGCCCCTAGGATCAGTGCAGAGGTCTGCAGTATCCTTTCTGTAGGTCCTTGACAAATGGGTGGGATTCTCCAAATGCTTTGCCTTCTAAAGAGCTCCATTTGCAAAACATACACACATTTTCCAAGGCAGACAGCATGGCTTCCTCCACCAGAGGTTACAGAGAATTACTTAGGGTGCACATGGAACAGCACTAATATTTTCCTAGCGTCATAGTTTTGCATAGAAATTTTCAACATGTAGGCTCCGGTGTCATTCAGAGTGACGTTCTGGAAGAGCAGGGATCCATTGCGGTATATTGTCTCTCTGCCACTGTATGCAGGCCCTGTGCGAGTCACATTAGTTGACGTTATAAATCGTGCAATTTCATTTTTTTTATCTTCATTTTTTCCCTTGAACCAGTAAAAGACTTGGGGTGTCTCTGTCAGATTGTGGACGAGTAGAAGAGCATTCTCCCCTTCATCAACGTGGGGCGGAACTTCTTCCACAGAGATTTGGGCTGTGGTGGGAGAGCTCCAGTAGATCAAAAGTGAGGCTAAGAGGGAAGAGAGAAAAATTTATCAATATTAGATCTTTGCAATTGGTAGAAATTGAGACCTGAGTGTGTTCAACTCTCAGCCTTGGTGTGTGTGTCCTATAGGGGAAAGTTAACAACATCACCCCATTCCTCAGTACCCCTGAATCATTCCACGGAATGAAACTGTCTTCTCGGGTGTCTGCACAGCTCACCCCTCATCCCTCAGATCCCTGCTCACACTCAGAATCTTTGGTGAGTGTAGGCATGTCTTCTCTGACCTCCTCCTCTAAAGACTCCATGCCTTCATTTTCTGACCTTCCCAGCTCTGTTCCTTCTGAAGTCCTTGTCAACCCCACCCCACCTTCTTAATGTCCTTGCTGCTCTGTCTTCCTGCCCAGGACTTTGTGAGGAGAACTGGTTTGATTTTGGTTTAAACTCCACTGCCTGGAACAGGCTCAGGCACCTGTGAGCCAACCAGTGTCCCAGTGCCTGGGGTTTATTTGCGGATTCCTCAGGGTCGTGTGTATGAAATGACCCTGTTTACTGGCCCCAGTTTGAGTTTTACTTGAAGAGTCACCCTCACACAGTAGTGGGAGTCAGTCTTCAGGGTACAGAGGCCAGTTTTGATAAAGTTACAGAGGGGAGCCCCTGAGGTTTTCCTCCCCACTTAGCAATTCACATTCACTGCAAGCTGCCTGTTGCTCTCAGGCTTCAAGCAGCAGTCATATGTCTCCTCTGAGGCACAGTCCTCCTCCCAGAAGACCCCATCCAGTCTCTGAGCTCCCCTGCTGTCCACACCCCTGAGGAATGTCTCCTCACCTGCCAGCAGGAGTCCCCTCCAGAGTAGCTGCCCTTTGTGGAGAGGGGCTGAGGAGAGCTCCATGGTCTCTGCTGTGGCCTAGGCTCTTCCTCTGGACAGGAGGTTTGCCTCTCAGGCTGCTGCCAAGTCTGCCTGCTCTGGTGTCTGCTCTGCTTTTATTCTCAGACCTGAGCTTCCTCCCAGAGGAGGACACCTCCTGGAGTCACATGGGCTGGGGGTGGAGTCTGTGTGTCAGTGTTGCCTCTACATATTAGAAAGGACATGTGTTTTTTCCCTGACATTGGGTGATCTCATTTAACTTTATACATTCTAAGTCTACCAACTTTCCTTAAATTTTGTGGCTTCATTTTTTCTCTAGAGATGAATAATATTTCATTTGTATAGCAGTAGAATTGTATTAAGCATTCATTTGTTGATGGACATCTAGGTTTGCTCCATCTCCTTGTATAATGAATAGAGCAGCAGTATTCATGGGGGTGCAAATATCTCTATTGTGGGGTACAGGATCTCTGGGCATATGCCCAGTGAAATATCTATGTCACATGGCATTTCTAATGCTGTGAGGGACTCCCACGAGCTTTATAGAATGACTGCATCAATTTGCACCCCCAGCAGCAGTGAACTAGTGTTCCTCTTTCTCCACATCCTCTGCAGCACTGCTGTCAGTTATTGGGGTGACAGCCATTCTACCTGGGTGAGCTAGTGTCTCACAGTAGTTCCTGTTATGAGTATAAAGTGTCCTTCTCCATCTCTTCTGAATGATTTTAGTTTGAAATCAATTTTGTGAGATATTAGGATAGCTACACCCACTTGTTTCTTAGGTCCATTTGATTTAAAAATCTTTTCCCAATTTTTACTCTGAGATAGTGTCTGTCTTTGAGGTTGAGGCGTGTTTCTTGTATACAGCAGAAGGATGGATTCTGATTTTTTATCCATTCTTTTAGCCTATATCTTTTTTTATAGTGAATTGAGTCCATTGATATTAAGTGATATTAATGATCAGTGATTGTTAATTTCTGTTATTTTATGGTTGTAGTGTCTGTGTGTTTCCCTTCTTTCGGTTATGCTGGTGGGGGTTATCAGATGTTTGTGGTTTTTGTGGGTGCAGTTAGCTTCCTCGGGTTGAGGTTTTCCTTCCAGTTCTTTCTGTAGTGCTGCGTTTATGGATACATATTCTTTAAATCTGGTTTTTTCATAGAATATCTTGTTTTCTTCATTGATGGTGATTGTAATCTTTTCTGGGTATAGTAGTCTGGGCTTGCATCCACGGTCTCTTTGTGTCTTCAGGATATCAGCCCAGGATTTTCTGGCTTTCATGGTTTCCATTGAGAAGTCAGGTGTAATTCTCATGGGTTTACCTTTATATGTTACTTAACCTTTTTCCTTCCCAGCTCTTAATATTCTTTCTTTATTCTGCATGTTTTGTGTTTTGATTATTATATGGCGAGGGGATTTTTTTTTTTGATCCAGTCTATTTGGTGTTCTGTAAGCTTCTTGTACCTTCATAGGGATATCCTTCTTTAGGTTGGGAAAGTTTTCTTCTACGATTTTGTTGAATATATTTTCTGTGCCTTTGGGCTGGAGCTCTTGCCCTTCTTCTACTGCTATTATTCTTAGGTTTGGTCTTTTCATGGTGTTATAGATTTCCTAGGTGTTTTGTGTTAAAATTTTGTTGTATGCAACGTTTTCTTTGATCAATGAGTCTATTTCCTTTACAGTATCTTCAACACCTGAAATTCTTCTATCTCTTGTATTCTGTTGATTATACTTGTCTCTGTAGTTTCTATTCATTTACCCAGATTTCCCATATCCAAAATTTCCTAAGTGTGTTTTCTTTATTGCCTCTCTTTCAGTCTTCAAGTCTTTTTTTTGTAAATATTTATTTATTTATTTATTCATTTATTTATTTATTTATTATGCATACAATATTCTGTCCACGTGTATGCCTGCAGGCCAGAAGAGGGCACCAGACCCCATTACAGATGGTTGTGAGCCACCATGTGGTTGCTGGGAATTGAACTCAGGACCTTTGGAAGATCAGGCAGTGCTCTTAACCCCTGAGCCATCTCTCCAGCCCCCAGTCTTCAAGTCTTGAACTGTTTCCTTCACCTGTTTGATTGTTTTTTCTTTGTTTTCTTGGTTTCTTTGAGGGATTTATCAATTTCTTCCAATTTCTGTTTGTCTTTTCCTCCATTTTTCTTTATGGGAGTTTTTCATTTCCTCTTTAAAGGTCTCCATCATTTTCATAAAGTTACATTTAAAGTTGTTTTCTTCTGCTTCTTCTGGGTTAGGATGATCAAGTCTTCCTGTTGTATGACCACTGGGCTCTGGTGTTACCATGTTGCTTTTCAGATTGTTGGAGGAATTCTTGCACTGGCACCTACCCTGCCACATCTTCATGGCCCTGCAGTATATGGCAGTTTCACCCCTGGTTAGCATTATCACAATCTAGACAGAGTCTTCTTCTTCGGAGGGGACCTTTGAGCTGCCATTATGAGCTGGCATTTTGTCTGCCATGAGAAACTTTTTTCATTTGACCCTTTAAATGCCATACTCAGCAGATCTCTGAAGAACTTTTGGGGACCATCTCTTGAACATATATATGAATTTAAATACACTTTATTTGTTTTTAGTTACTTGTTTGTTTTAACCTTGAAAGCATGCCCAGAAAGTGAAATAAAGCTTATCCCTACCAGTGAATCACATTTGTTTTTAGTATGACTGCAAGCAATGTTCTGAGCACTTTAAGGAATTTTATCATTTATGGGGTGGCTGACTATTAGCCTTATGTCCTAATTATAGTCTAAAACTTGAAATTCTTGAACTGAAGCACTTTTAGTACTTAAATAAAACTTTAAATCATAAAACATTTCATAGAAAGACTGGGAACTTTACAAAAACATGCACATGGTTCACAGAGAGATTGGGATCTTCATTTATTTTTTACCTTTTCATAGAGCACCAGTACAGTTTCTTGCCTCGGTTTATCCAAACTGAGCTAAAGATGAACAAAGTCAACAAAGACGAAGAGGCCAGATACACATTTTCAAGTCAGTCTCTGTGGGCCTGAGTAGACTTAGGTAAGGAGAAACTACCCATAGGCTCCGTGCCAGGATGATTAGGCCGTTATCTCACTGCGTCGTAAAGCAGAAATATCTCAGTTCTTGGTGTTCTCGCTGTGGGTCTGACTCCTTAGCTTCGCATTTCCTTCCCCATATATTTAATTTTTCTTTTATCCTTTTCATCCTAGTTCACCCTATTTCTCGAGCCTCTGATGTTCTTTATCTAGAACAATACAGCTCAATGCTATCTCAGTCTATCCCAACCTCTGGCAAGACCCTATCTCATGACATTAAACTTCTGTTGATCTTTTTAAGTCATATTTTCAGTTAGAAGACCAACTAGGGATGGCAGTCCCTGGCAGTGACTGTCAAGCTGTTGTCCATCAAAACCTGGCCAGATAGAGGGAAGAAGCCCTAAGCCAAGAGAAGAACTGGGGTGACATTTTCTTTTTGAGACAGCGTCCTTTCCAAAGCTTCCCTACTTGGTTCTCGTTCTGACAGCATTTTTCGTCTGGGTATTTTAAATGGAATTTTGAGGCCTAGTCCTCGGTGTCCTGAGTATGCGTATTCTATTAGCTCAGGTATGCACCTCTTTAAAGTAACAGCTGGAATTCATGGGACAGCAGGAAAAACCTTTTCATGTGTCCAACCACTGATGTTTGCAGACCCAATGAATTTTGAGAACGTCCAAGGACAAGCATTTTGGTTTAAACTGTGACATCATTGTGAGATGAATCTAGAGAGGAGAAAATCTTTCTTTAGCCCCATTTTAAAAAGAGCAAAAAGTTATTGAGCACAGCAAACAAACCTCATTTATGTTGCCTTAATTGAGGGATAAAAATCTATGTTTTTAATCACCTTAGTGTTTTCAGTGATGATTCTCACCATACTTCTCTGGCTGCTCAGGCCTTCTATATTGAAGAACATTCCCCATCTGTACAGTCTTCATTTGTATTTTTTCCTTGCATATTCGTGCACGTAAGTACAGCTTTAATATCCTAGTTACCAAATGTATGTCATTTTGAATCCTATTTGTTTAAAATAAACCTTATTGTAAAAAAAGTCTTTTTCCTCATTTTTAATTCTTTTCCTTTGGGCAAGAGTCACTGCATAACATACATCCTAATTGATGATATCTCTGAGACCCACTGTTATTTTTTTTTTAAAAAAGCAGCTTTTTCTTTCAAACAAGAGTTGAATCCAATTTACACATACAGTATGATGTAGTAACATAAAATTATGATTACCTACGTATATATTTTCACTATCCACCCTCAAGTTATAATGAGTTGTAGGTTAACTTTGGTTACAGATTTTTTTATATATATAAAATTGGTTGTTTTTTTTTCCCAGACATGGTTTCTCTGTGTATATTTGGAGTCTGCCCTCAAACCCTTTTGTAGACTAGACTAGTCTCAAACTCACAGAGATCCACCTGCCTCTGCCTCCATAGTCCTGGGATTAGAGCCATGCATAGTCCCGTTCCATTCCTCCACACATACACTTTTGCTAGGAGAAAACTTTTAAATAAGCATTCTGCGTGAGAGCTCAGGGAACCATAACCCAATCCCAGAGTCAGCTTTTTGTTAAAGGGAAACTGGAAAAGCAACATTTTAATATCCATACCTAAAAGACTTCTGGTTTCCTGTAAAACTGAATCCAGTGCTGGAGAAGGGACCATATTCAAGTTTAGAACAAGGACTTAGAGATAAGATCTTTTTTTTAAAAAAATAAATCATTCATTTATTTTACATCCCATTGACATCCCTCCTCCTTCCTAGCTTCTCCCATCCTCCCTCCATTCCCACCCCTCATTCCATTCCTTCCTTTCTGTTCAGGAAAGGACTTGGTTCTCTTGTGGGACTCCTAATAGTGGAAAGACAGGTCATTTCTGATTCTTTGCCTAGTTTGTGAGATAAGAACTGTTTGAACTCTGGGTATAGACAGAGGACACTGCAGGGGGGATCTGAGAGACTCACCAGCCAGGGAGGAGTGTGCCCATGCTGCAGCTGCCTACTTCTTCCTTCTCTCCCTCACCTGCTCCCTCCAGCCCCAGGCTTCTACATCTGCAAAAAAAAACACTCATGGACACCCCAGAAAATACAGATCCATCAAACAGGAATTTATAAAGATGAACATTCATACAGTCATGGGGGACCGGACAAAAAGAACCATTTGGTGTCCACCATCATTCATATGCCCAACAGCTGATTTCCATGTTGGTTCTTCCCAGTGGTATCCATGTGGTCCCCTGTCTCCAGCTTTTCCACAAGACCCAGAAATGCATGCTACAGACAAACAGTATCCTTACCTACACCTCTGGTGGTTTTCTGACCTCTTTTCTCACAGTCCAGGCATTGAGAAGCTGCCAGTAGCTGCCTCCAAATGCTGGCCTATCTGATTTCTCAGCTCCCAGTATGTTGGAGCCTCCAGGCTCCCAAGGCTGGCAATGAAAAGATGGTGGATCTGTTTTCTCCAGAATGGTTAGGGTATCACAATCCAGGTGGAGGCATGTGTGTCCCACAGTCTTCTTTGGAGACCTCAGGGTTACCTCTAGGATCTGCCATTTCTGTCTATCATGTGGAGTTTTCTATTAAGCATTTTATATGCCATATTCAGCAGATCTCTGAAGAGTTTGAGGATCATCTATTACATATACCTGATTAAAACCAACTTTTTGTTTTTAGTTACTTGCTTTAGGCTCAACCTTGAAAACACATACAGGAAACTCAATAAAGCTTATCACTAAAGAAATTACAAAGCAGTTTATGAAACAGTAACTATTATAAGATTGGGGTTTTAAAGCTTTTATTCCTGTTAAGTTTGAGTCTTAAAGATTTGAAAATTGAGGTTGAAAAATTTGAATTGGAGATTCTTCAGCATCTAAATAAAACTTTAATCCAAAAAATGCAGTAAACTTTAAACTGCAAGTGAAATCCAAGGAACGAATGGGGACTTTCCTCATCTTTTTAATAGTGAACCTTTACCCTTAGTCAACATGGATTCTAACTATGTGGTTGTTACTTAAAATGTTTAGTCTTTTAGTAAATCCATTTTTTACATAAGAACCAAATCCAAATTACATGTATAGTATATTCTAAACAAGTGTTAAATCCCATATATGATAAACTGTAGCAAAGTAAGATTGCCCATGTATAGATGTTTTCAATATAAGTCTTTTGATATAAACTTTAGCCAAATTTTTATTACATATTTTATAGATTTTTTTAAACCATACCCAATGAACTTACAAACCATGAGGTGGAGCCTACACCATAGTCTTAAGAGAATTATAAGAGTAGAGTGCAGAGAAATCATAGGGATGAAAGATTTTTTTCAGCATGGGAAGTGGGGAATCCTTAGAGATAAGAGATGTTTAGAAGTGAAGAGTACAGCAAATTTACATAGAACAGATTTAGGATCATTTGTTACCATAGGAGAGAATTTGAAAATCAAGCATGCCAGCCAATCTTTGGCCATTGATTGAGCTGCATTGAGGCCAAGTTGTTTGGAATCCAGGGAGGAGAGAGATCAGCTCCCAGAACGAAAGTTCTGGAATTCTATAAGTTCCAGGAGGGGGCTGAGATGGAGAGAGCAGCATAGTGGCCTTGGACTGCAGGCAGCTCCTGTGGGAGGGGGGACAATGAAAGGATCTTAGGTGGGACTCAGTTCCTAGGAGGAGTCAAGAGAAAGCAGATCTGAGGCGGATAAAGTGTTGTTGTGACAGGAATTTCCACAGGGGCATCAAAGAGCAGAATGGGAAACTTGTCAGAGAGAAAAATGTTCCAGAACAAGGAGGAAAGGCATCCCTTGTTGACATGTAGTCAGGAGAGAGAGAGAGAGAGAGAGAGAGAGAGAGAGAGAGAGAGAGAGAGAGAGAGAGAAGACAGGAGAGAGGAGAGAGAGGAGAGACAGAGAGTGAGCAGCTGAAGTTTTGAGAGGAAAAGACAGATTAAGTGTCTTTAGTGGAAATAAGGTCCCACGTGGGCCTAACCTGACAGGTGAGGCAGGCCAGACTGGAGAAATGCAAGGTGAGTATCCAGGCAGGGGGACAGAGGGCATAGAAGGATCTAGGAGTGAGAGGAAAACTCCTGCAATAGAGACAGAGAGATCTCGTCTATGCCAATCCCTTGGTCTCCTCTCAGCTTTAGCTATGATGTGAGAGTGTTTTCAAAAAATAAAAAAGATACACGCAAAGAGGCCTGGGGCTGCCCACAGAACAGGTGGGAAAAGGCAGCGGATGTGGGATTCAGCTCTAACTATGAACACGGTCCAGAATGGGGAAGCCGGCACTCCTGCCGCACTGCGACTCTGGCTAGACATCCCGAGAATTCAGTTTCTGCTGTGGGTTCTGTGCTTCACCTGAGCACAGGGTAGTGACAGGTGAGCACAGGGTCTTCAGATTTTATGCCACTTGGAATGTGACAGGTGGAAAATGGAGTGGCATTTGGAGGGTGTTCTCTGGCACCGTTTGGCACCAGTGCCTGCCGAGAACAGGACCAGGACTGAAGAGAGCACAAGAAGAGACTGGGCAACAGAGAGTAAGCGCCTGGGAGCTGTAGTACCTGGCAGTCCAGGCAGGGCCTGATGTCTGAAAAGACCGTCATTATTATTTCAAGGGCGAAATTGTTAGAGAGTGGATTAGAACCTGAGCGTTCCACTGTCACCAAATTGTTGGGATTATAAAAAGTTCAATTTCAGGGCCAACAAAATAGCTCTTCAGTGAAGGTGTCCATCAGTGACCCTATGGACTGGAGATTGATCCCTGGCACTCGCACGGTGAAAGAAGTGAGCTGCCCTGCAAGTTGTCCTCTGACCTCCGCCTGCTCATGTCACCCCCGCCTGAAACCAATGAAAATGTAACGAAGAAAAAAACCTTCATTTTCAAATGTGACAGTGCTCTGTGATGTGGGCTGTTTTTGACGTTATTTGCAGTTGTTATGAGTGGTTGTGATTCTCTTACCACCTCTGTGACTTGGACTTTGCCCTCCTACCAGCACCCAGCTCTCCAAGTGAGAATGGTTCAGTATGTTATACCGGTCATAGTCACAAGGTGGCAGCACAGCCTCATTCGTGTTTCCTAGTGAGCCTATCAGACAGGTGAGCCTTCATCCAGTGAGTGTGTTGGAGACAACTGCAGAGAACTCTCTCTCTCTCTCTCTCTCTCTCTCTCTCTCTCTCTCTCTCTCTCTCTCTCTTTATTAAAAATTTCCACCCCTCCCTTTCCCCCCCACCTCCCCTCCCCCTCCCTTTCCTGTCCTAAAAGCAGTCAGGTTCCCTGCCCTGTGGGAAGTCCAAGGTCCTCCCCTCTCCATCCAGGTCTAGGAAGGTGAGCATCCAAACCGACTAGGCTCCCACAATGCCCGTCTATGCAGTAGAATCAAAACCCAGTGCCATTGTCCTTGGCTTCTCAGTCAGCCCTCATTGTCAGCCACATTCAGAGAGTCCGGTTTGATCACATGCTCGTTCAGTCCCAGTCCAGCTGCCCTTGGTGAGCTCCCAGGTTAGAGTTACAGGTGCATGGGATCTGAACTCAGGACCTCATGCATGAATGACAGGCACTTTACAGATCGAGCTATCGCCCTCGGAACTGAATGTTGTTACCCTAAAGAAATGCTAACTTTTTGAGAATATGAACATGTTTAATTGTGTTTGAACATTTTACAGTGTTTCAAAAGATGGTATGCTACCCCATTATTCTGTACAATTTTATCCCTTTGTATTGATTAAAAGTAAATTTTATTTGAAAGAGCCCATGATTTCAAGAGGGAGTTGGGATGTGTGTATTATATAGGAAGGGCTTAGAGGGGAGTAAGGAGGGGAGAAATGATTTAAATATATTTTAATTATTTAAAAGTCAGTTAAATGATTTAATAAGCAAAACTATAAGTAAGCAACAAAATTTGCTGACACGTTGATCTAGTATCTCCTGAGCTATAATGAGAATGAACTCAGTTGTTAGGGTTGGGTTGTAACTCACTTTAAGAACTCTATCATGTGTGAGCTCTTGTGTCCCATCTTTAGAATTGTGAGTACAACATGCACTTGTCTGTCCGCGGACTCTCTGTTTCTTAATTCTGCAGTTATTTCTTTGTTTGTTTTTTGTTTGAGATAGTGTCTTGCCGTATAGCTCCGGATGACTTGGTCTCACTGTGTAGAACTGAATAACCTGGTAATTTTAGTAATCTTCCTGCCTCTGCCTTTCAAATACTGGGATCACAAATGAATACCACTACACTCAGCTGTGTGTACTCTGGCATGACAAATGGACAGAGCGGTTGACTTCCTTGACCTGTTTTTTCAGACCAGGACCCTGAAAGAGCTCCTTCATAGCAAATCTGGGTATGAGGTGCTGTGCTGAAAAGAATCCTCAGCTGGCCCCTCTGCCTGAAACTACAATGTGTTCAGATCCCACCTCATGCCCATGGTTACATTATCTTGTGGCAATCAGTATTTGGAAAATGTATTTGTGGTTACAAATTTTGATTAACCTAAAGGAGACTACTTGTATGGATATAATCTAAAGACATAAGCTCTCCTTATCTTAAATGTAGGAGACCATAGACAAAATAAGACCTTGGATGTGTCTCCAAGTATAATCAGAGAAAAGTCAACCTCAGTCTATCACTGTAAGGAACTGAATTGGTGAACCAGCAAGTGTTTAAGCATCTACAATTGGTCACATAGTGCTGGCTGTGTAGCTCAATGGGTAGAGAGTCAGCCTGGCATACTAGAGTGTTGTGATCCAGCTGCCCTCACTCCCCCTGACCAGCAGAGGAACTTCCTTGTGGTCTGTAATTGAAAAGGATGTTTGTGTTCTTCCTGGCTGGTGGGTCTCCACAGAAGGAGTAGAGGTATAAAAGCTTGCTGGGCAAAAATAAAGGTTGCTGTTTTTCCACCTGAAAAGAAGCCTGCATGTCTCAATCCCGGCACCCCCCGCCAGTCTTGGCTATCCAGGCTGCGCTGGCTGCAGCACTAGAGACCCTGAGTTTGATCCCCAGGTCTAGCTAAAATAAGACAGTGGAGGTATACAGGCCTGTAATCTTAGCTAATCCTGAGGTGGTACCTGGATAATAAGGAATTCAGGTTCACCTGATCTCTAAATGATAAAAGGAAATTTTTATGTAAATATGACAATTTTTACACAGCAATAGAATGTAAGCATTGGGGTTTTATATCTCATAAATTGAATTAGGTACATATTTTATCATTAATAACTGAGCCAGGGGCTGGAGAGTTTGCTTAGCCATTAAGTAGACAGGTACAAACTGCTCTTCCAGAGGACTCCGGTTGGTTTCCAGGATGCATATAAAGTAGCTTCCTGTAGCCTGTAACTCCAGATCCAGAGGTATAAAAGATTTCTGATTTATGAATGCACCTGCACTCAAGTGCACATAATCCACACCCCCAGCTCATATATACATAAATAATATGGAGATAGAGAACAATCAAGTCTGATGACCTGAGAGGATCCCTGGAGCCCACATGGTAGATGGAGAGTATTGATTCACACAGTTGTTCTCTGGCCTCCACATTAATTGTATGGCAATGCACACACATCCCCAATTTGAATATATGTATATAATGAAGAAATGACATGAAATTCAAATCTATTGATGTGTACCTGGGTCTTGGTATACGACTTTGCTTCTTTGGTGCTGAACTCACTCTCCAAAGCGTCACCATGTTAAGCCTGCGTCCTGTCTTGGGGATTCTCTCTACTCTGTGGTTTTTTTTTTTTTTTCAGTTGTGTTAAGGATCTTGCTATTTAACATATACTGCTCTTAAACTCATGAACTCAAATGATCCTCCTGCATCAGCCTCTGTTGCTGGGTCCTAACATCTTTCTCAGAGGATGTGAAAAGGTATGACATCAATGAACACAGACGCTGTGAGTCTGGTAGAAGGCTAACAGCAGACTTGTTAATTTAACAATGGGGGAAAACTTATAAATCCTCCCAGCCCCCAGGCATTCTTATCCATTGACAGTTGATATTGCATGGTCATCACACATTGACTTGGGATGATCAGGACCTCTGACAGCACCTGTTGCTAGGTACTCAGAAAACATCACTTGGTTGCCCCTCATTGGCTAGGCACAGTCAGGACCTCTGACAGTGCCAGGCAGACTCTAAGTAGGTTCCTTTTGGCATTGTAGGCCTTAATTTCCTGTATATATCCACCCTTTTTTATTTATTACATAGGTCACTCAGATAAAGCCAGGATTGTTTGCTCAGGCCTTGTTGACCCCAGCTCAGGAGGGTTCAGACTGGGATTGTGTCTGTCTTAGGTTGGACTGTGCCTGTCTTAGGTTGGCCTTCCAGACAAGCTCTTACCCATCATTGACTAACAGCCCTCAAAGAGCATTCTTTCCTGGAGAGCTGCCAGAATGTGGGGAAGGGACTAGGCATTAGCCTTTTGAAATATAAATAACCAGGTATCCTGTGGAGGACTGTGAGAAAGATGCCTAAAATGTGAAGAGTCAACTTAATTGCTATCTGCTGACATTGAATCTACTGCAGGAGACATTTAAGAACAATAAGGATTAACAATACCACCCCACCAATTAATGCATATGTGGCCATCCATATGCAAGATGCCATTGGAGGGAGATGGGATCTCTCCATCTCACCAAGGGCAGGAGTGTATTCCTTGACAGAGATGTCCAGTACTTCTAAGCTGGGCTGAGCTCCTTGTCATCAAAATAGAGAAAGTTCATATGGAAAAGGACTTCTGTTAAAGCCAGATAGGATTGCTCCTAGCCTTTGGAGAGATAGTCCTGGCCAATAGCTCCTTAAGAGCACTGTTTGTTCTCTCCACAATGGCTCATCCCTGTAGATTGCAGGGGATGCTGGTGGTATGGGAAATCTTCCAAGAGTCCAGGAAGTTATTGAATTGTTGAGAAGCACAGGGAGGGCCATTGTCAGTCTTAAGTTACCAAGGTACCCTCATAACTACCATGGCTGACATAAGGGTCTTGATAACTTTGACGGCTTTCTCTTTAGAAAGGGCAAGAGCATAACTTTTATTGCATGACCATATTTAAGATTGCTAAAGGGGGCATAGTGTGTAACATTCATCTGCCAGATGGCATTAAGTAACAAACTCTAGGGATTAACCTCTACATGTTGAAGGGGTACTAAGAGGTCAAGAGGGGAGCAAGTAGCACATGACAAATGTTTACATTGGGAAACTGGTAATTTTGAAAGAAGTCTATGCAAATTCTGTGGAGAGAGATGAAACTGCTGCTGAAGAGCTCTAGGAGAGCCATACTGGATATTAATATGATGGTATCTATGACTTCAGTTCCTCGACTCAATATTCTGGGTAATTTGAAATGAGATGTAATATGTGACAGGTACCAAGGCTCAGTCCTTGAATTTAAGACTCCTTTTATGAACAGCATAGTGTTGGTAATGGGGTGTCAGTGGTCAGAGAGTCTTTGACTCAAGAAAAGGCCATCACATGAACTGCCTGTACAGTGTACTGTCAGGAAAAATCATTAACAGGCTCTGTCTGACACTCCACTAGAACTTTGAGGAGGGCCAATAGTTCACCCAATCAAATGGAACCAGGGTTAGGGATAACATATGTAATACTTTTGGAGCCAGGATGCTGGATAAGAATACCATATCTGCTTTGGTTGGAATCTGAAAAGGCCAGGGTGACATGAGGGATGGGAGTGAAGGAATGGGCTACATGGGGATATATCTTTATTGGAAGTGTAGTGAGAGTTCCTAAGATTTTGTTTTTTTGGCAAGTGATTATCAATAGTTCCTGTGAATTCTGTACCATTTCCTCAAATGAGATAGAGTCTGGCAGAGGTACTGGGACTTAGAGGTGAATTTTTCACATATCAGGATATCCTTGATGTATCCATAATAGGGGCCCAAATTACCATGACATTCCCCAAAATCTCTTGACGTCCAGAAGATCATTGCCAAGAAGGGTCTCTGAAGGTCATGGCATTGCAGACTGGAGGTAGCTAGAACATCCACAATCTCTTGTAGTAGATCTCTAGCCTCATGAGTAAGCCTAACCTTGATGAATGGACAGTTGGGGCCCTCCAGCAATGAAAAGAGCTGTCTCATGTCTTGATCAGCAATGGGCAGAAAAGGCTTAAACAAATTAACTCTGCCATATAATTTTTGTAATTCAGAGAGTGAGCAGAATTCCTCCATTTCCAATTTAAATGAAGGGGGGCAACCTGCTTAGGAAAGGAAAATCCTAAAAAGGCAAAGGAGGGGGTACCATTTGAACCTTATCTGGCATTACCATTAGATGTAATGATATGAGATCTTTTAACACATTTTCAGCAGTCCTTTGCAGATAGACTGCATCTGGATGAGCCAGGAGATTATCCATGTAATGCATTAAGAGGGCATTTTGGGAATATTCACTGAGGTCTGAGAAACATATAACTGGAAGAATGTGAGGCTATTTTTCATCCCTGAAGTAATACAGTCCATTGATGTCTTTTGGCTGGCTTATGCATATTAGGCTCCCATACTGTAAAGGCAAAGAGATCTCTATCCTGTGGTGCTAGGGGAATTTGAAAAAAGCAATTCTTAATATCTAACACTAAAATATAATAAGAACGAGGAATAGGGGATAGGAAGCATGGTTGCATGGACCCCATTTTTTCCCCTTTGATCAATAACTGCATGGAGATCCTGCAGGAGGTGATAGTGTCCCAATCTCTTGGGAATAATAAATGTTAGGGCATTTTGTTTACTTGTAGCTGGTTCTATGTGCCCCATCTTTAGCTGTTCTGCAACTAATTCCTTTAGGATTGACAACTTTAGTTTAGGCCACTGTTTCATCCAGGCATCCTGATTCAAGAGCTGTGTCAATGGATTGGGGCTAGGAGGCTCAGTCGTGGTGGATTTCTGAGGGACAGTGGCCCTTAGAGTTGGGGGTATGACTCATGCGTAGGATTGCAATTTGCCAAACCTGTTTTTCCATGGATCTGAAGGTTATCAAAGGAAAGTCTCTCATAATTAGTTAGGATGGCAACCATTTTCTCCAGGACGTGTCTGCCCCAGAGGTTTCTCAGAAAAGATAGAGTGATTGGCTCCCTGGTTGCCATCAATTTCTCTCCAGACTGGACAGGTGGGAAGTTTTGAGTCTTGCTGGTCTCCTTCACTTCACTAATGGGAGGCCCAGGTCTAAATTTCCAGTGATGGAAGCAGAGTGCCTCCATTTCTGTTAATATGGTGACTTCCACCCCCATATCCACCAAGCTCTGACAGCTTGCTTATCAAGATATATGATCAGCATTGGGGAACATAGGAAAACTGGCAGTGTCCAATTTACTTTTTGATTTCCAGAGCTTCTTCTTACTGGTGGGACTGAGGAGCACCTGCCTGAAGTTTTAAGGGGCAGAAGTTTCAACACATTGTGATCTGTAATCCTTTGCTGAGTGAAATTCCTTATTGCATCTGGGGCATTGGGTCCTAGGTTAGCCCAGAGACAGTCACACTGCAGATGGCCTTGTTTGCCACATTTCCAGTAGGATTTATCTACCTAGGGGTCCTTGGGTATATTGTTGGTCTGCTGCCTGTCCACAGGGAGGGCATCCAGTGAAGCAGTGAGGGCAGCAATGGAACCACTGCTGGGGTCAAGTTATCTTGTGGTCAATACCCACTTGTGAATGTCCTCATTTTAGACCACTGTGACCACATTGCAGGTGGAGGCATTAAGCTCTTCCAAAACTAATTGCTTGGTTATCATTTCCCTAGTGGGGTCCAGTTCTACTCTTTGCTCCACTATCTCATTTAAACATGTGAGAAAATCAGCAAAAAGTTTTCCTGGCTGTTGAATAAGATTGCGGAAATATGCCGAATGGTTCCATGGAGTACATACCTTAAGAACTTTGAAGGCCAGGTTAGAAATCTGTTGGTAATAAGCTTGGTAATCAATCAGTGCTGGGCCCTAAGGTCTTCCTTGTGGGAAGGAGTGAGAAGGTAAGGGCATCAGCAAACAGAGACACCAGGAGTCAGGTAGAAAGCTTACAGCAGACTTATTTATTTAAGAGTGGGAGGGGAGAGGGAGGACTTGTGAACCCTCCCAACACCCAGGCATTCTGATTTCTGGATACTTTATATTGCATGCTGGTCCTTTATTGGTTAGGTATAATCAAGACCTCTGACAACACCTGTTGCTAGGCACTCGGGAAACACTGCTTGGTGGCTCCTCATTGGCTAATCATGGTCAGGACCTTTGACAGCTCCAGGCAGACTCCAGGTTGGCTCCTTTTGATCTGGTAGACCTTAACTCCCTACAAGCCTCCTCACTAACTGGCAGGCACACACCACCATGTCAACTTACAACCTGAGTTTTAGTAAATATGTAATTGCCACTTGAATTATGGTGTGTGATTTGACTCCCAAATCTCTTTGAATACCTTTGCAGTATATCCCACCTTCAAGTGTCAATTCTTTTTTTAAAAAAAATAACAAAAGTTTTACATTTGTGGGTGTTTATTCTGCATGTTCTGTGTTCCATTGTGTATTTTGGTGCCCAAGGAAGCTAAAAGAGGGTCCCCTAGAACTAGAAGTGTGGATGGCTCTGAGCCACCATATGGTTCTGGGAATGGAATGTGGGTTCTTTAGAAAAGCAGTCAGAGATATTAAGCTGAGCTAAATCTCCATTCTCCCAAGTGTGAATTTTCAGCAATATAAATTAGAATTGTCTACTCTTGGCAATTTAAATGGGATCATGTGTGATTTGTATGTATGTTCTGCTGTTCATGGGGTAATATTTTCAAATTTTATCTTTCTTTAAAAGATTCACTTTAATTATGTTTAGTGTGTATATGTGTGTATGTATGTATGTGTGTATGTATGTATGTAGGTATGTTTGCAATGTATGTGTGCACATGTACACAGAAGCCAGAAGAGGTTGTTTCATTTTATGGTACTGTAGACACAGGTCATTATGAGCCACCCGACATGTGTGCTGGGAACCAAACTTGGCTCTTAGCTAGAGCAGCAAGTATGCTTAATTCTGGAGACATCACCATTTCCTCATCTTCAGTTTCTTGAGATGGGATTGTGCTCTGTTCAGGATGACTTAAACCTCCTGGGTTCAAGTGCTTAGGTGTGTGCCATATTACCCAACAAGATTCATATATTTTCTTTTACATAGTTATCTCTTTAAAAGTAGGTGAGTATTTTATCCTATGGACACATGATGATCTGTTCAGTTTCTCTGCTGATGAATTTTTAAAATTTTTGGTTGATATAAATTATGATGCTGTGAACAATCATGGACAACTCTTTATGTATATGTTTTGTTTTTGTATATGTATTTATGTATATGTTTTATGTATATGTATTTTGTATATGTCTTTATGTATATGTTTTGTTTTTGAGAAATATCTAGTGATCTGTTGAAATGCCTGGGATGTAGAAGTGTGTGTTTGATTTCCTTTAGAAAGAAACTTTCTACTAGAGTGGTTGTACCAGTGATGTATTCATAGCATCATGAGCTAAATCTTAGGCTTACACATTAAGGATAGGGAGTCCTTACCCTTCATGTGATTGGATTTGTTGCTTGTGATGGACTTGGGTACCAGTGCAGTGCAGATAACAGAAAGAAGAATGCCTTGTGAGCTACTTCTGATTCTTGCACAGGCCTCTTTTTACCAGAGATAGTCTCTTAATTCCTTGCCAATCCAGATACTTAAAGAATCAGGCAGGAAGCAAATTACAGGCAGATGGAGTAGCTGAGCTCTCAGAGACAATGAGGCCTCCTGTGCTGTGTATGGGAGAAGCAAGGGCTTTCCCAGGAGGGAATTGAGCTGCAGTTTGTGGTGATGGACAGACTCGAGACTTGGAATCACAGACCTAATGTTATCTCCTGGTCCTCACTGACCCATTGCATGTCTTGGGACACAATGTGTGAGTCCCTCCAGCTGCCCTGACCTCCACTGTTCAGTGAGGACCAGCGCCCTCCAAGCCTTTGCTGCTCAGGGCTCTCCTACAGATAGATAGGTCATGATTAGTCTTCTCATTGAGCTTCCCTAAGAACCTGACAGCCCAACAGAGATCCCACAGATCAGGATCTGGCTGGCGTTCAGGTCAGGCTGGGCTTCAGCTGGGCCATTCTTGTCAGGAGTTGATGTTGATTGACAGAATCAGAGAACCCTAATAAAATCCTGAGTCTATGAAATGATATAGAAGACTGAAGGGCAGGTAATAAGATCTCCATGTTTGGGAGGCTGAAGATGTGACTATGGACAGGTAACTTGTACCATCCATGGCCTATGTGACCCTGACTTAGTGACTGTAGCATGAGGGTCTGCTAGTTGGGGTTTTCATAAATTATAAACTAACTGGCCCATTAGCTCAGGCTTCACATTAGCTCTTATAACTTATATCAACCCATCATTCCTATATGTGTTAACCACATGGCTTGGTACCTTTTCTCAGCAGGGCAGGTTACATCTTGCTTCTTCCATGGTCTGTGCAGGACTGGAAGGAATGGGCTTTCTCCTTCCTAGAATTCTCCTGTTCTCATTGCCCCACCTCTACTTCTTGTCTGTGGAAGTATAGGATCCACCTATACTTCCTGCCTGGCCAATCAGAGTTTATTTAAAACATGATTGACAGAATACAGACAATTCTCCTGCACCAAGTGACTGTGTTTCCTGTCTCAGTTTCCTTAATATAGGACATAGTGTAAATGATCACTGTCATGCCTGCAAGTTAACCTTAAAGGTGAGCAATTATCTGACCTTCCACCAAGCAGTGTCTCTTACTATTTGCCTGCAGGAAATAATCCCAGGGCTAGACCCCTGAAGAGCAAGGAGCTGCCACTTGTATACTTTTCCTGCCATCTCTTTAGGGGCTCTCGACCTTCCTGAGAGGTCTCAGAAGACCATCAGGACAGCTGGCTCACTGCCTTTCATACCCTTCGACCTATGCTGAGCACACTGAGTCTCAGGAGGAGATGTCCAGGTGACCTGCCTCAGACATGACTCTCACAGGCTGACTGTCAGCAGGCTACCAGCCTACAATCAATCATTGTCCCCTATGAGCTCCAATAGCAGGTCAAACTCCAACCCAGTCTACAAGCTTCTCAGGATTCCTGGTCCATTATGGGATGGAGGTCTGGAGCAAAGTTCCAGGTGCTCATGTCTCTGTGAAAATCTCATGGTTTCCTCAGCCAGGCCCTGTCTGAGTCCTGAAGGGTCTTTCTCAAGGCCATGTCCATGATGAGCATCTAAGACCCTGGGCAGAGTCTGACAGCCTGGGCTGAGTTACCTCACCTTCTCTCTCTGAGGGTGAATTCCAGTGAGGGATCCTGATTTATTGCTGTTTCCTCCACTCTGTGTCCTTTACTAAAAGCTTGAACCACAATGTGGGGACCATAACACAGTCATCCAGGACTGACTCTCCTATGTGTAGTAGGATTAGCTCCACCCACGACCCAGAGTGCTGGACTTCAGATCCAATGGTGTTCTGTGCCACAGGATGGGTGAGTGAAGTTGGTAAAGAATGAAGAGTCTGACCCCCTGTTGTCTTTCAAAATGATGCTCCCGAGTAGCTCAGGCTGTCTTTATCTATACAAGTTTTAATACATTAAATTATGAGTAGTTTCTAATTATTTCTCCTTAATCATTTTCAAGAATCATTAGCATTTATTCATTTTAGGTTACCTTCCTATTCCCTCTCCCTTGACATCATTGACCTTTACTTCATGTCATTATAGTGCAAGCAAAATGTTTATATCCAGCCACTTTTAAAGTTTTAAAATCAGATGAGATATTTTCATGCCTAGGATATCATTTTCAGGTGTATCCCCATTTCAAAGTATTCTATATGTTACTTTTATGTGGACTATAATTATAATCATATTCTCTATAAATTCTCAAAGAAGTAATGATTAATACCTAACTCTTTAACTGCTGGGACTAAATTTCTATTCTTCCTGGCAAGTTCTGCTTGCACTTTTCTTTTAAGGTTACTGTTAGTTTTAGATTACTTTGTTAATATTTTGACATTGGAAAAATATGAGTGTTCATATCCTGGCGCCAGAGAAATATCTCACCTTTCATATCCTAAATCTTCTCCTTACAATTCCTATAAGTTTTTAATGCCATCATTTAAGAAACAGTTTTTCATGGTTTCAATTTCTTTGAAGTATACTTATTTTTTTTTAGAATATTTGAAAAACCCCTAATGATTAAAGTTAGTGCATACCTCCTGCTTACCCAGGATGTGTACAAAGGTAGCCAATCAGGACCAGAGAAACTGGTTTCTGTAACAGATCCGAGAAATTTAATTTTTCTGTTGAGTCTTTTGTTTCCAATAAATTCAGGCACAATCACAACTAACAATGAAGAACTAAGAGTCATAAGAATAAGCATAGCAAAAGTTAGAGAGGCCTGAAGCCCATGTGAGGATCAGCACAGCGGTCTGCAGTATTCTTTCCGTAGGTCCTTGACAAGTGGATGGGATTCTCCAAAGGGCCTTGCCTTCTAAAGAGCTCCATTTGCAAAACATACACACATTTCCCAAGGCAGACAGCATGGCTTCCTCCACCAGAGGTTACAGAGAATTACTTAGGGTGCACATGGAACTGCACAGATACATCCCTAACCTCAAGGTTTCCCATTATCATACGTAGCATGTAGGCCCCTGCATCTTTCTGAGTGATGTTCTGGAAGAGCAAGGATCCAAGTGCTGTTTATTTTCTCTTTGCTGCTCTATGAGGGCCCTGTTTTATTTGTTCTTTTGAATCCTAGAAATCATACAATTTCATTCCTATTAACCACAGTTTTTCCCTTGTACCAGCAAAAGACTCAGACTGTCACTGGCAGATTATGGACACGTAGAAGAATGTTATGACCTTCAGCAATGTAGGGCAGAACTGCTTCAACAGTAACTTAGGTATTGGTGGGAGAGGCTAAGAGGGAAGAGAGAAAAATCTATCAATATTAGGACCTTTGCATGTAGTAAAAATTTTAATTTGAATGTGTTCAACTCTCAGCCTTGGTGTGTATGTGTCCTGTTGGGTGGAGGTCAACAGCATCACCCCCATTCCTCAGTACCCCTGAATCTTTCCACTGAATGAAACTGTCTTCTCTGGTGTCCACACAGTCCACCCCGCACTGCCTCAGATCCCTGCTCACACTCAGAATCTTTGGTGAGTGTAGGCATGTCTTCTCTGACCTCCACCTTTAAAGGTTCCATGTCTTCATTTTCTTAGCTTTCCATGCTCCATTTCTTCTGAAGTGCTTGTCAATCCCAAACCTTCTAGATGTTCTTGCTGCTCTGTCTTCCTGCCTGATAGCACTATGACTTGTGAGGGGGACTAAACTGATTTTTATTTAAACCCCATTGCCTAGAATAGGCTTAGATACCTGTGATCAAATCATTGTCCCAAGCTGGGGTTTATTTGCAGATTTCTCCGTGTCTTATGTAATGACTGTACTTCCTAGCCCCAGTTTGAGTTTTACTAGGGAGTAACCCTGACAGAGTTGTGAACATCAGTCTTCAGGGTACATTGGCCAGTTCTGATGAACAACGACCTGGCTAGGTGGGAAATCATACAGATACACCTATCTCTGCCTCTGGTGTGCCAGGGTTAAAGGCTGAAGCACTGTGCTCAGCTTGCTTAGTGTATTACCATGGGATTTACATGCATCCATCACCAAGCTGACTAAATTTGTATCTTGAGCCATTTCTTTCTCATGATGACTTTTACCCATTTTGCACACTGTTGATAAAGAATTAGCCCCATCTCCAGCACTATGGAGTAAGGAGGGAGGAGAGGTCATTCACCTATTATGTCCAGCTGGTTGGGGTCACTCCACTTGGAACTGACTGGATTGGAGACCTCACACCGATACTTCCCAGAGTCCTCCCTCCTGACAGGGTCTATGGTAAGAGTGTTTTTGGTCTGGGAGATCTTCTTCTCATCTGTGAGTTCCAGGCTCTGACCATTGAACGATTGGATGGGATCCCAGTGTCGTTTGAGAAGCAGGTCAGGAACACAGTGTCCAGTTCTTTGACTGTGGTGTTAGTGGCTTGGATGAAGGGCAGAGTCACTGGTTCTGTGGATAAAGAGTGGAGGGAACAGTTGAGAGTCCTTCATTCTCAGAGATCTCAGCCAGCTCTCAGGGCCACAGAATGAAGTGGCCCTCTGCATGATTGCATGGTTGGGTTCAAGATATGTAAAGAGAGAGCTGAGTCTTTCTCCTTCTCAGATCACCTACAGTGAACCCTGACTCAGGATATTTGAGAAGGTTCCACATTAGGAGCCTCTTCTGATTTCATGTACAGTAATCTAATTTTGGAAATATTTTCCCATTGTTTTTTTTTGCAAATTTTTGCTAAGGTCCCTCCATTATAAAAATAGTCATCTGCTTCTTTTTCATTAAATAATTTGTTATGGGGTTAAGATGGCCCAGCTAATCTTAGAAGTGTTTAAGCCTAGACCTCAGGACTAAGAGAAATCCCAAACTAAAGAATTTTTGTTTGAAGAAAAATTTTATTTCTTGTGCCATGTGTATGGATTAAGTACCACAGAGAAGTTGTTCGTTGTCACTGCATTGACAATGGCCTGCCACTCTAATCCTCCCCACTGATTTTTTTCCAGACAGAGTTACACTGTACAATCTTGGCCATCCTGGAAGATGCTATGTAGAGCAGGCAGGACTCAAACTCACACTATCTCCCTGCCTCTCCCTCCTTAGTGTTGGCATTAAAGGCACACATCACCACACTCAGCCAACATTTATTTTTAATCATTGAGAAGGGTAAGGGAAAGAGCATCATCAAGTCGCCACTGACATGCTTTACCCTGAGTCAGAACAGGGCTCCCAGGTGCTTTCTCTACCCTCTCTTCCCCTCCCATGGAGTCAGAGCTCAGCCATTCACCCCTGAGACAGGAGCAGAGCTCTGAACTGCTGGTCCCCATCTGTGGGGAGGGAGTTTTCTCCTCACATTTGGGGGAAAACAATGTGAGCACAGTAAAGCCCCGGGTGTTCCTCTAAGTCATGGAGGTCATAAGAAGAAAATGGAGGGACAGGAAGGCCTGTGTTAGTGACTCTTCCTTTCCAATTTGTATCCCCTTGACCTCCTTTAGTTGTCTTATTGCTCTAGCTAAATTTCTGGTTCTATATTGAATAGATATGGAGAAAGTGGCCTTGTCTTGTCCCTGATTTTAGTGGAATTGCTTTTAGTTTCTCTACATTTAGTTTGATGTTGGCTATAGGCTTTCTGTAAATTGTCTTTATTATGTTTAAGTAAGTTCCTTGTACCCCTGGTCTCCCAGAACTTCTATCATGAAGGGGTGCTGGTTTTTGTCAAAGGTTTTTCAGCATCTAATCAGATGATCATGTGTTTTTTTCTTTCAGTTTGTTTATATGTTTGATTCGATTGACAAATTTTCATATGTTGAGCCATCCCTGCATCTCTGTAATGGGGCCCATTTGATCATGGTAGACGATCTTTTTTGACGTGTTCTTAGATTTTGTTAGCATATATTTTATTGAGTAATTTTACATCAATGTTCATGGGGGAAACTGGTCTGTAATTCTTTCTTTGTTGTTCCTTTGTGTGGTTTGTGTATCAGAGTGATTGACATCATAAAATGAATTTTGCAATGTTCCTTCAGTTTCACTTTTGTGGAATAATTTGAGAAGTGCTAACATTAACTCTGCTTTGAAAGTCTGGTACAATTCTGCATTAAAAAATCTGGACCTAGGCTTCTTTTAGACATGGAGACTTTTAATGTTTTTATCCTTAGCAGTTATAGGTCTATTTACATTGTGTATATGATCTTAATTTAACTTTGGTAAGTGGTATCTATCCAGAAAAAGATTCATTCTTTTAGATTTACAATTCCGTGGAGTATAGGTTTTTTTTAAAGTATGTCCTTATGATTCTGTGGATTTCCCTCAATGTCTGTTGCTATACCCACCTTTTTGTTTTTGGTGTTGATTTGGATAGTCTTTCTCCCTGTCTTTTAGTTACTGTGAATAAGGGTTTATTTATCTTGCTGATTTTCTCAAAAAGCCAACTCTGTGTCATTGATATTTTGCATTGTTCTCTGTGTTTCTATTTTCTTGACTTAAGCCCTGAGTTTGACAATTTCCTGTAGACTACTTCTCTTGCTTGTGTTTGCTTCCTTATGCTCCAGTGCTTTCAGGTGTGCTGTTAAGTCACTGGTAGGAGATCTCCCTAATTTCTTTATGTAGGCACTTGGCTATGGAGTTTCTGTTTAGCACTGCTTTCGTAGTATACCGTGATGTGGGATTTTCCTCTGTATGCTATGAATATATTTTATTACCATTAGTTATTAAAGAAGATATTTTGGCTGGCCAGTGGCATTGTAGAGTAAAGCCAGGTGGAAAATCCAAACAGAGATATATAAAGAGAGAGTAGGTGAAGTTAGAGAGACACCATGTAGCTGCCTGAGGAGAAAAGTGCCAGTAACCAGTCAGAAACTTTTCAGTAAGCAACAGCCTCATGGTGATTCACAGATTAATAGAAATGGGTTAATTTAAGATGTAAGAGTTAGCTAGAAATATGCATAGGTTATTGGCCAAACAATGCTGTAATTAATATACTTTCAGTATTATTATTTGGGTCTGGGTGGCAGGGAAACCAATGAGCATTCTCCATTTACAAGATGGTACCCAAATGTTTGGCAATGTACATCCACTTAAAGCCTAAGAAACCTTAAAAATTGGACTTCTAGACCCCTCAAAAAACGGGAGCCAAGAACAACTTCTTGGTAGCTGCATTTTTTTAAAAGATAGACTCTGTCTTCTAGAAGCAAACAGAGGCACAATTCCATTAAGAAGCCATGCAGTAGCAGCAAAAAACTGCCCAGCTCCTTTAAGAAGGCTTCCTGGTTCATGATAGTTGCACAAACAGCTCTGTCTCTTTCAGAAGGACAAGCACTTGAATGTGGTTTGTGGGCAGCATGCTACCAGTAATTTGGTGGCAGCATGGGCCAACTGCTTTCTAGAGTTGAAATGGTGAGCAGGTCTCCAACCCAGCAGTCTCAGAGCTGGCAGTAAAGGTACCTCTGACATGTTAAAAGACAGAGAGGTAGGGCCAACATCCAGGACAGCTGCATCCAAGAGCTTACCACTTTAAAAGTGCTCATGGTCAGAAAATGATTACAGATACACAATAAAGACAGATTCAGATAAAAATAAACCTGTGAATGGGTCATAGTGTGTTTAAAAAAAACATAAGGACTACGAACTTTCCTCTTAACACTGCTTTCATTGTGTCTCATTAAATTTGGGTATGTTGTGTGGTCATTTTCATCGAAATTTAGAAAGTCTTTAATTTCTCCCTTATTTCTTCCTTGACCCATTGATGATTCAGGTGAGCATTGTTTATTTTCCATGTGTTCGTGAGTTTTCTGGAATTAGTATTGCTGTTTACTTCTAGTTTTAAACCATGGTGATTTGATAAGATACATGGAATTATTCCATTTCTTTTGTATTTGCTGAGGTTTTTTTGTTACCAAATATGTGGTCAATTTTTGAGAAGGTTTCATGAAGTGCTGAGAAGAAGGTATATTCATTTCTGTTTGGATGGAATGTTCTATAGATGTCCTTAAGTCCATTTGAGACATAGCATCTCTTAGTTCTCTTATTTCTCTGTTCATTTTTGTCTGACTGACCATCATCCAGTGGTGATAGGGGAGCATTGAAATCTCCCACTATTAGTGTGTGTGGTTTAATATATGATTTAAGCTTTAGAAGTGTGTTTTTTTATATATAAGGGTGCCCTTGTATTTGGGATATAGATGTTCAGTATTGAGAGTTCCTCTTGATGGATTGTTCCTGTGACTAATATGAACTGTCCTTCCTTGTCTCTTTCAATTGATTTTAGTTTGAAGTCAATTTTGTTAGATATTAGGATAACTACACCCACTTGTTTCTTAGGTCCATTTGATTGGAATATTTTCCCCAACCCTTTACTCTGGGATGATGATTGTCTTTGAGGTTGAGGAGTGTTTCTTATATGCAGAAAAAGGATGGATTCTGTTCTTGTATCCAAACTGTTGGCCTGTGCCTTTTCATAGTTGAATTCAGTTCATTTATAGTAAGGGATATTGATGATCAGTGATTGCTATCTCCTGTTAATTTAGTTTTCATTGTTGGTGATGATAATTTGTACGAGTGTCCCTTCCTTGGGATTTGCTGCTATGAGACCATCAATTGTCTGTGTTTCTGTTAGTGTAGCCAACTTCCTTGGGGTGGAGTTTTCCTTCTAGTATTTTGTGTAAGGCTGGGTTTGTGGCTAGGTATTGGTTAAATCTGGTTTTGTCATGGAATATCTTGTTTTGTCCTTGTTTCTATGTCTTGTTTTATCTTTGTTTCTATGGTGATTGAAAGTTTTGCCAGGTACAGTAATCTCGGCTGGCATCTGTGGTCTTAATGTCTGTATAACTCTTGACCATGACCTTCTGGTTTTCACTGTCACCAATGAAAAGTCAGGTGTAATTCTGATAAGTCTGCCTTTATATGTTACTTGGCCTTCTTCCTTTGCAGCTCTTAATATTCCTCCTTTACTCTGTATGTTTAGTGTTTTGATTATTTTGTGGCAAGGGGACTTTTTTTGATTCAGTCTATTTGGTGTTCTGTAAGCTTCTTTTATCTTCATAGGCATATTCTTCTTTAGGTTGGGAAAGTTTTCTTCTCTGATTTTGTTAAATATATTTTCTGTGCTTTTGAGTTGAACTTCTTCTCCATCTTCTATACCTACTATTCTTAGGTTTGACCTTTTCATGGTGTCCCATGTTTCCTGGATATTTTGGGTTAAGCTTTTGTTAGATTTAATCTTTTCTTTGACTGATGAGTCTATTTCCTCTATTGTATCTTCAGCACTTGAGATTTTCTCTTCCATCTCTTGTATTCTGCTGTTCATGCTTGCATTTGTAGTTCCTGATCATTTTCTCATGATTTCTGTTTCTATAATTCCTTTGGCTTGTGTTTTCTTTATTGTCTCTATTTCAGTTTTCAAGTCTGGAAAAGTTTCTTTCATATGTTTGATTGCTTATTCTTGGTTTTCTTTAAGGGATTTACTGATGTTTTCCAATTTTTTGTTTGTCTTTTCCTCCATTTCTTTGAGGGAATTCCTTATTTCCTCTTTAAGAGTTTCAAACATTCTACTGAAGTTATTTTTTAGGTCAATTTCTTCTGCTTCATTTATATTTGGTGTTCAGGTCTTGCTGTTGTAGGGTCTTTAAGTTTTACTGGTGTTATGCTGCACTTTGTGGTGCTGCATTGTTCTTTCCTTGTCTATTCATCTTTTCCTCTAATTGGTGTGGTTGGGTCTGTCTGTGATTCTGTTGACTAATCTTCTAGGTGCCAGTGAATCCAAGTCTCAGATGGTTGTTCCTCATGGTACAGTCAGTGCCATGGTTCTAGTTACCCTGTTTGTCACTCCATGTTCCTGGAGGTCACTCAGCACTCCTTGGCTTTTGATGTAGGAGAGTCTTATGTATTTCTGTTGCTTTCATTGGCTAATTAATAAAGAAACTGCTTGGCCTGATAGGTCAGAACATAAGTGAGTGGAGTAGACAGAACAGAATGCTGGGGAAAAAAGGAAGTGAGGCAGTCACCATGACTCTCCTCTCCGAGACGGATGCCGGTTAGAATCCTCCTGGGAAGCCACCACCTCATGGTGCTACACAGATTATTAGAAATGGGTTAGATCAATGTGTAAGAGTTAGTCAATAAGAGGCTACAGATAATGGGCCAGGCAGTGTTTAAATGAATACAGTTTCCGTGTAATTATTTCCGGGTAAGCTAGCTGGAATCCAGGTGGGAACACAGCCTGCTGCTCCTTTTACAGAGTGGCGCCCAATGTGGGGCAATTAAATCCACTTAAAAACCTGAGAGAGCTTAAAAATAAGGGAAGAGAGTTTAACACAGATTTTGCTCTTTGCTAGGGCGCGCTGTAGATAGATTTCCTGTTTCAGCATTAGCGGCAGAAAAAAAGCTGCGCCATTTTAAAACACGGCTTCCTGGGCCCTGCCATTGGTGCAATCTCCGGCTATGGAGCATTTCTGGGCCTGGACGTTTGTGTGCCCACTCAGGATCGGGAGGAAAATACTGAGACCATGCCTGCTCTCCCTACCTGGGCAGACCATGGGACCAGGCTTAGGCAGATGGGAGAGCTTGGCGGATTTCTGCCGCCATACAGAAAGATGTTTGCAGGCTATGCAATGCTCTGTGTGTCAGATTTGGCTGTAACTTGGATGTAAAGGGTTCTGTGCTGCACGCTCAGTCTCAGAATTAAACTGCTGAATGCGGCTCCAATATGAACCTGCTGTGTGCCTGAAACTGTGGCTGGAGCGGCTCTGGCTCCAGCCCACCACGCTAAACTGTGCTGACCTCAGGCAAAAATGATCATAATTATTGTAATAAAAGTGCAGTTAAGGTTTAGACTGGGCAGGAAACAGGTGGTACCGTATTACCCCTATGCGGCGCAAGCTAAAGTTTTTAAGAAGCGCTTAGCATTTTAAGAATTACTCCTGGACAGTAAAGAATTACAGATCCACAATAGGACAGATTCAGACATAGAAGACCTCTAAATGGGTCACAATGTTGGATGACTATACATAGGCTTGGGAGGGAGAAGAAAAAGAATATAGAGAATAAAGTTAATGCCTTAAAAAAAGGATAAAGTCTTTAAAGAGACAGAATACAGAGAGTTAAAATAAATAAAGAAAAAGAAAAATAAGCCACGTAAAAATAGAAAATTCACAGAGAGTTTGGATTCTGTATATTATGTTTTCTTTAAAATGTTTGACTGTGAGGGAGCTAAGTACAGAGAGACATTTCATTATATCGGCTGCCAAGCTAAACCAGAATGGATATCATAAGGGTATTATGACTTCAGAATTTGGATCTAAGGATATGATACTTTGGAAAGGATGTTCTTCTTTTGTTTTCACAGTGGATGAGACCCTGTGGATTGCTTCTATCCCAATATGGTATGATAGACCATGCTCTCCTGAAAGGTAGCTGTGAACACCCTCAAAAAATTACTTCATTCAACTGCCAAGTAAGATGAACCTAGCACACAGGTTTTACCATGAAAGTCCTAATTAACAGTGCCCCTATACAGCAGAAAAAAGTTTGGAGAGAAATAACTACATCCACATTCCCAAATATTGTTTATAAATGTTCTTTTACATTTAAAGGGGGATATGATATAGATATGAATAATTTGCTTTGGTATGGATTTTAAGGTCAATTTTGTTATATGTATATGCATGTTTCTAATATTGATTAAGGTATTGTGATTGTGTAGTTCATTTTAAAAATGTAATGTATAATTAGGAAGTATAGATTGTTAATGTATAATCATCAATAATAGTCAAACTTGTAGTCATGTTAGTTGGATTTTTCTAGATATATAGAGATATATTTCAGTTAGATAGACATTCTTCATATCTTTCAAAGACTACAGAATATGGCATTTAATGTTTTAATAACTTAGGGCTTTTCATGACAATGAGACACATCTGCTCCTGACAGCACCAAACTGCTTCAAGAGGAAGATGGGCATTGAAGAGGCTCCTTATGGAATTTGATAGCCATTTGGGCAAGAAACTGCTCTTGCCTGGACTGTTGCATAAACTGGACACAGAGAACACACAGAGAACTTACCGAAAGGTGAGATGGCCTTTCGGAGTTCCTGGTTCATGAAAGAGTCTGCAAGACATTCTGCAGGACACAGCAGATAGTGACTGAACTGTCTTTGAAATTTTCCTGCTTCATAGAAATATCTGCTGGATACTATGGGCCTGTAGGCTGAAGATGGATGCCCCAATGTTACAAAAGAACTTTGGGTGACTGTCCAGGCAGCAAGATGTCTCTGTCATTTCTAGAGTTTGGAAGCTACTTATTTCTTGTTTGCTTAGGTAATATTATATCCTTCTGGAGTCTTTGATGGAGTTGAAGAATGATTAGTTATAGTTTTCCTTAGTTATGATAAAAGATAAAGTAGATATAAATATTGTAGCTGTAATTCTTGCTTGATAACTATTTTGTTATTTGCAATTTTACTGTGTTAAAGTGAAAGTCTTTCTTTTTTGTTTAAACAGAAAAGGGGAAAATAATGTAGGAGAGTCTTATGTATTTCTGTTGTTTTCATTGGCTAATTAATAAAGAAACTGCTTGGCAGGCCAAGCAGAACATAGGTGAGTGGAGTAGACAGAACAGAATGCTGGGGAAAAAAGGAAGTGAGGCAGTCGCCATGGCTCTCCTCTCCAAGATGGATGCCGGTTAGAATCCTCCTGGGAAGCCACCACCTCATGGTGCTACACAGATTATTAGAAATGGGTTAGATCAATATGTAAGAGTTAGCCAATGAGGCTACAGATAATGGGCCAGGCAGTGTTTAAATGAATACAGTTTCCGTGTAATTATTTCCGGGTAAGCTAGCTGGGATCCAGGTGGGAACACAGCCCGCTGCACCTTTTACAGGCTTTGCTCCACTCCCTTGGCATTTTCTGTCTCAGGTTTGCTCTAGCCTAGGTTGTCAGCTCAGACCTGTTTCTGTAAATGTCCCTGGTCTGGATCTGTTCCTACAGAGGCCTCTGTCTTGGGTTTGGTCCTGTAAAAGACTCTGACTCCAGTCTACTCCCTCAGAATTCCCAGGCTTGGGTGTGCTCAGACCCACAGAGAACCTGGCTCAGGCTTACTCCCTCAGAGGTCCCAGACTCACGCTTGGACCCACAGAGATTTCTGGTTCCTGCCTATTCCCTTTGACATCCCAGACTAACACCCAGACCCCCAGAGGTCCTGGCTCAGGCCTACTCCCTCAGAGGTCCTAGACTCATGCCCAGGCCCACAGGGGTCCTGGCTTAGCTCTATTCCTTTGAAGGTCCCAGATTCACATCTGAACCCTCAGTGGTCTGGCTCTGACTCACTTGCTCAGCGGTTGCTCCCCTGTACCTGTTCCTGTGGAGTTTGCTGTCTCAGGTCTGTTCTGGCCCAGGTCGCTGGCTCAGTCCTGGTCAACAATGTCTCTGGACTGGGTCAGTTCCCATTCCCATGGAGCTTGCTTTTTCAGGCCCACTCTGGCCTAGGTAGCTGGTTCAGTCCCACTCCTGTGGAATAATTTTTTTTTGAGACTAGGTTTCTCTGTGTATCTTTGGCTGTCCTGGAACTCTCTCTGTAGACCAGGTTATCCTTAAACTCACAGAGATCTACCTGCCTCTGCCTACCAAGTGTTGGGATTAAAGCTGTGTGCCACCACACCCAACTACTCTCTTTCTTTCTTTTTTTTAAGGACTTTATTTTTTCTTTTCTCTCCCAAGCCTACATATATTTTTAAACACACTGTAAATGATTTAGAGGTTTTCTTCATCTGAATCTATCTTTACTGTATATCTATCTCTCTTTTTCTCACCACATAAGTCTTTAATTTGCTAAGCAATATGACTAGGATTAAAGCCATGACTTTGACAGCTAGATCCACCCAATTCCTTAGCTTTCTGAGAGTCTAGCCTCATGGCAGAGGTTCTGGCTGGAGCCATGTTTATTGCCACAACTTTATGGAGTTTCAAGGTCCCTGCCACCACCAAAAAGCATGCTATCAGCTGCTCATGAACACCATTTCATCATTTGGTGATGGGACCTCTTAAAAGAGCTGCAAGGTTTTTGCTTCTAAAGCTAAATCAGGAAGCCTCTCTTAAATGAGGTACACTTGCCTCTAGCAAACAGAGCCCACCTGAGAAAATGCTACCAAGAAGCCGTGCTTACTACTCTTCTTTTTTTGTCTAGAATTATTTCCCAAACTCTCTCGGGTTTTATGTGGATGCAGTTGTCCATGTTGGTGCCATTTGTTGACAGAAGTTTCTGTCCAGCCTGAACCCACAGTCGTTCAGTCCCAAAGAAACACACAGAGGTCTACATTAATTATAAACTTGTTAGCCTATTATCCAAGGCTTATTATTAACTTATTTCTACATCTTAACCCATAATTCTTGGCGGTGTTAGCCACATGGCTTGGTACCTTTATAACCAAAATATTCTCATCTTGCTTCTTCTGTATCTGAGTGACAACTACAGACTGAGCTTTCCTCTTCCCAGAATTCTCCTCTTCTCATTACCTCACCTCTACTTCCTGCCTGGTCACCCTGCTTATACTTCCTGCCTGGCTCCTGGCCAATCAGCGTTTTATTAAAATACAAGTGACAGGGTACAGACTGTTGTCCCACAGTGTCCCTGGCCTAAAAGACCTTTCTGGCCTAAAAGACCTTTCTCTCATCTACTAAAATTATACACTTAAAAATTCCAAGTATCCACCTAAGAGATAAAGTTTCCTCTCTAAGACCCCTTAACTTCATGTTCTTCCATTAACATAGATTTATTTCAACAATTTACAATCACTTAAAGTGTTACAGATAGCTCTTCCTCTGACTATGGCAGCCTTTCTCACTGCAGCTCCATGCCTCACCCTCTAGCTCTCACTCCAGTAGGTCCTATTGGATTCTCAAGACAAAGCCTGCCTGCACACCTTATAGAGTCTGAGACAGTCTACTCCTTCATGGATTTTCAGTGTTCCAATCTCCAAGACCTTCAACTTTGCCCCACATTAAATATGAAGCAACCATGAGAGGAAGCCCTACACCCTATGTCACCCTTTTTACCATGTCAACTCATCAGCTCAAAGACTGGACTGCCTTTAAAAATTGTTCCATTACTAATTTTAAAGATTCTAACCAATCTATAGCTTGTATTGATCCTGTAATGCGTGTGTTATCAGACAATCTCCTTATTATTTATGACTATTGTTCTGCTATAAAAGTCTTGTTATGTATGTTTTGAAATGGAATGATCCTCTCAAAGCTAAAATGGTTTATAATTGCTTCAACTACAAATTTATATTCTACTTAGCAATTGAGATGATCACTTAAAGACTTTAAAAAGTTGGAAACATAGTGCCATTGCTAGAGTCCTTGCCTGACTGTACCTGGCCTAGGTGTGATCTACAATAGCACATAAAGCAGGACCAGTGGTGCAGACCCATAGTCATAGCACTTGGTTTCTGGATGACATGAGAGCTAGTTCACACTAACACCAAACAAGAATTAGAGCAGATAAGATGGTTTAGTAGGTTTGTTAGCAGCTTACAAACCTGACACCTGAGTTCAGTTGCTAGATCCCTGAGGTGAAAGGAGAGACTGCTCCTGCAAGTTGCCCTCTGAAATGGACCCATGTTCTTTCTGCCTCTCTCTCTCTCTCTCTCTCTCTCTCTCTCTCTCTCTCTCTCTTTCCTTCTCTCTCTCTCTGTCTGTCTTTGAGAACAACTATAATGATCATATTTTTCCTGTGGATACAGTTTCATATTATTTCCTGAAGATCAATGCCAGGGAACCCAAACCATTAACTTCAGTCTCCCCATCTCCACCAACAACAGCAACAATCTCCCAAAGTAAAAACACAACGATAAGAACTGTCCCATTGGCTAAGCTGCTTATCTATTCCAAGTCTTCTGCCCCTCATTAGGGGAAAAAGGGAAGAGACTTCATCACTGACAGAACCCTGCAGCCCCAGCCTTCAGAGTCATCAGAGAGAAAGGCAGATAATGGACTAGGTAGCCAGTGATTAGCAGGAAAGGGATTGTTGGTAAAGGGATTGTGATTCACCATTCTAATTCCATCTGTCCCTCTCCTGTGGTGGGAGAGTAGAAACAGAAAAGGCTGCATCAGCAAAGAAGGCCATTGAGAAGACTAGAAGCCTGTCCCCACCTGACTTCATGCAGTAGAGTAAACTCAAGAGACGCCAGGGATGGAATTGGAGAGGTGGTTTAGTGAATACAAGCACCAACTGCTCTTCCAGAGGACTTGGATCCCCATTGACCACACATCTCAGAACCTTTTGTAACTGTAGTCTCAGGGGATCTGATTCCATCATCTGGTCTCAAGGGGTACCAGACATATAACATACATGATGAACAGACATACATGCCACAACCACCACCACACTATCAACAACAAACAATACCACAACCACTACCACCACCAAAATTACAGCTATCATGCATACACACACACACACACACACACACACACACACACACACATACACATGCACACACACAGTGAGGGGAGGCAGGGAGTATATACAAATGCAGAACTAACCACTAAATGTTCTATAGAGGGCTTTGTAGATACTAATTTCTGCCTATGATGTGAAATCAAATAATCCACATGACACCACTTCACAGTCACAGTTACCTCTGTGCTGACACATATGGACCCCATGTTTTGGATTGAGACCATGGAAGTCCTTCCTCCATTTCTTTATTTTGCTCTTTGGGGTCACACATCTGTACTCTGTGGGGTACTTTCTCCTATTATATCTATGCTCATGTAACTCAGATGCTTGTTTGAGAAATAAAGGGGTGACTGCCCACATTTCTATACTCCCCATGAACTCATGCCCTGGTGAGGAGTACCATGTATCATGGAGCTGAGCTCACCACACAGAAAGAAATCAAATAGCTTTGTGACCATTTTGGCTGGAGACTTCATCAAGATAGAGGTGACTATGTGACTTGGCATTTTTCTTGGTTAGTGACATCATTGAAATATTTGCCAACATTGCTGCTCCCTTGAAGGATTACTGAACTCCTAGGACTTCCTGGGCCATAAGGAGTCAGGACCACATCCCAATCCTCTTCTCTCAGTTTTTTACATTTTAATTTCCTCTTCTTGTATTCCTAATGGGATCATGGGTTTGGGAGACTTTTGCTTCTTTTTGGTAGTAGCATTTTTGTAGCAGTTGTGGTCCATCTTCAAAAACAGCTGAGACTAATTGAAACCAGTCTTGTTGGGTGGCCTTATTGCTTGGAGTCCATGTTTTCACCATTTTCCTAACAAATGGTGAATGCAAGACATAAGATACTCCTGCTTGTTTAATTTTAAAAGATCATTTATACCTGTAAGTATTTATCTACAATCTTTGGATTCTTTTGGGCATTTATGGTTTATCAGAGGTGATTATGAGTTAAGTAGCTAAAACTCTTGTTATGTCATTTCTGACTCTGACAGGTACTGGCAGTGTTAAATCCTGTCCTTGTACTTTCTCTCCCTGCTTATCAGTTTTGATAATTCTCTCAATAGTTTTAAATCTCTTCACCACTGCCTTTTGTAAAGCCTACATCTCTTGACTTGTGAATAATTTTAATGATTTTATTGACTCACATAACATCTGGTCCTCTTTCTGCACATATGATTTTAAGGTATGAAATTTTTCATTAACAATAACTTTTCATCCTTGGATGTTATTTGGATGGCATGTTGATTGCCTTCCTGGAAGAGTACTCTATCTGCTAACTTACATAACTTATTAACAGATTTTGATTGTCAAATTCAATGTGTGAATTCTTTCAGATAATTTCTCAGCACCTTTTGACATGGATTGAATTTTCTTTGTCAAATTAATGTTATCCTTTTCAATGGTATTAATTTTTAGCTAACTTTTGATTTTTAATGGTATAAATCCCATCAGCTAGCTGTTTATTATCAGTCTGTAAAGACTGTATCATTTCTAAAATTGCCTCATTCCTGACTCTGGTATCAAAACATCTTTTTAAGAATAAAATAGGAAGAACAAAACTAAGTCCCAATACCAGGAAAATGGATGTATCAGAAAAATCATATAAGCCCTGCAGAATACCATCCATAGTGTAGGCAAAAAGGTTATGAAATTCATTGATGGTGATATTATCTGTTATTATATAACTTTCAGATATACTGATTTATTTACCAATCGAAGGTTAATGAATAAACCTTGTCTTTGGTAAATTTTTATAGGTGTAATAATCTTTATTGGCCAGCAGGTGTCACAGTTGCATGTGCATGACCAGCAGCAGCAAGACAAGTTCCAATACCTTAATTACCTGGGACTTAATTAATTAAGAGCAAATATTCATATAGGAGGATTGAGTTGGCCAGAATATCAAGGAACTCAAAGCTTGCTGGCAGTTGCGAACTGCAAACGGGGCCTGGGCACAGCTGGCAGATGGGGATCACAGTGGGAGAAAAGCCTGTGTGGGCAGGCAAGTCACAGGGCCTAGGCACCAGCTGGAGAGGATGCAGACCACAGACAAAAAGTGTGCTTGGGATGGCGGGCTGGGGAGTGTGGTGGGGAAAAGGCAAGTGTGAACCTTTTGAGCTGGTCCCGGTAGGCATAGATTCATGCCCCATGTTGGGTGCAATAGAATAGTCCCACACTAGCCAGAACTGATTATAATAAAGAGTTCTTTATTTAGGGGTAGACTCACAGATCACAGTCCTCTGCACAAGCAGGGAACAGGGACTGAATTCAGTGACCAAGAGAGAGAAAGAGAACATTTAAGTACCCGAGGCCTTGTCCAACATGATTCAGCTTCTCAAAAGCCATTGGCTAAAGGAGTTCCCCTAGCAGGAGACCCAGAAGAGACTCCAGCATGGGTTCTATTATCACATAATAAAAAATTAAAGTATTTCCTGTTTTTCTGGGAGTTTTGTGTGGGGGGGGGAGTGGTGGATCAAGACAGGGATTTTCTGTATGACAGCTCTGGTTGTCCTAGAACTCACTCTGCAGATCACGCTGACCTCAAACTCACAGAGATCCATGTGTCTCTGTCTCCTGAGTGATAAAATTATGGAGTAAGCCACCACCACCACCTGGCTTCCTGTATCTCCTAAGGAATTAATATCCAAAAAGTCACAGTGATATTTTGGGTTGGCACATTATTTCACATGATACACTGTTTCTAGAGGAGACTTAAGAGTTTTTACAGTCGTGTGCCTACAACACCTTCAACAGGAACTAACACTTTCAAATAGCTAGACCTCTGGAAAACATTTTCAGTAGCTTACAGCTGAGTTTTGGGGTAACACAAACCAATTGTGTAATTACACAGCACCCAAATTGTAATTACACAGCACCCAAAGGATAGATTGCTAGTAACCAGACAAGCTGCTGCTAATGGGCAGCCCAGTGTGAAGAGGAGTCAGCCTGCTTGGCCAGGAGGCTTAAGATATTCTTGCTGCTGGACCTTAACATCTGTCCTGACATACTTTTCTCTAAGGTAAAATATTCTTCCTATTCTCCAGATCCCTCTGCTCCACATGTATTGTCTGTTTGGGTGCATGCTTGCTGGGAGCAAAGAGCTGTATTTGGTTATAGTCAAGCCATCTTAGTTCACAAGTTAAGTAAGCTATTCAGAAGCCTTTGTAGAGCAAGTTCTGGGCCCTGTGAGTTAAGAATACCTACCTACCTGCAGATCCCAGGCCCCAGAAGTAATTAGCATTTCCCCTGTTAGTTAACAATTAAAGATCCTCAGTATTTCCTTATCTCTTCCTGTCAGCTAGGGATGTCTTCAGACCTGACATTCCAGTTAGAACAATTGCATAGCAATCTACCCACCCCCTGCCCTTTTACTGTATAATGATCCTGAGAAAAAATAAAATTTGCAGCTTGATCAGAATACAGACTTGCTGTCCATTTTCTCGTGTCTCTTGTCTCCATTTCTCTCCTCCAGGATCCAGGTACCCAGTTCATGTCCCGCTGGTCGAGACAAATGGTGCCCAAACAGGGACCTGTGAAAACTGTGGAGGTTTGAGGAATGCCACTGCACCCAGAGGACAGGCCTGTCTTCACTAACTAAGCCACTACAGCCATCAGCTAAGCACCAACTCAGCGGGAATCAGTTCCACACCTTCAGAGGTTTCCACACACAGCAGCACAAGGTAAGATTATATCATGGGATAAGCACTTGGTAAACACTATTTGTTTGTTCACAGATTCAAGGAGTCCCTCAAGACATAAGGAATTAGGGTGAAAAAGAAAGATTTGAAAAAATTCCTTGACTATGTTGGGGATCTTTGTCCGTGGTTTCCCCTGGAAGGATGAAAAGCATTGGCTAAGAGTAGGGGATTGCCTTAAAGACACTTATCATTTCTTTGGGCCTGAAAAAGTCCCAATCTCAGCTTTTTTTCTTACTGGAATCTTATTAATTGTAACACCCGATTCTGTGTTATCCTCTCAGTACAGTTCGCAAGCAACCGTACCTTACGCTAGTTTTGGCAAAGGCCTGGAGATTGAAAGAAAGACACAAAAGACCATGGTCATTCAAAAGCAGATCAGCTGAATGCCACTTTATTCAGCTTTTTGCAAAACTAATATACTTAGGCCCCAGTAAAGAAATTCCTTCCCAGGCAGGGGGGAACCTGGCGCCGTAGGGATTCCTTCCCAGGCAGGGGGAACCTGGCACCATAGGGATTCCTTCCCAGGCAGGGACAACCTGGCGCCGTATAGGAATTCCTCCCAGGCAGGTGAGAAATAACCATACCAAAGATGAAACAATGCCCTACAGCTAAATCACCAGGCTATGGCAGAGTGAGCACAGAACTAGCAGGAAGCTTTAGCTGGCTGACCAAAACTGTCCTCGAGACGCACCCCAGGGAACAAGGGTAGACCGGGCCCTAAGGGTCCCCCTTTTATATAAATTATATGACTAGGTCTGTCTTGGGTAGCATTGGACGTCAGGCAATACCCCTTACCCGTCATGGGAAAGCATCCAGGTCAAAACACATTTCCTGTCTTAGGTTGGGGCAGCCCCCCATAAACCTTACCTATCATTGGCTCACTAGTCACCCATCAACAAGGTCAGCCAGATTTGTGCTGAAAGATACTCCGGGGCAATAGCTAAAAGAACTTGCCACGTGGCAACTTTGACCTGAGCTTGCCTTTGGCTCTGGCACCATGAAATCATGAAGATGATGCTCCAGCACATATAAGCACTCCAAAAAGAAACTGTGCCTGTTCAATTCTTAATAAATCTGCCCAAAATGGAGTCCTTTAAGTAAAGTCTCAGCACTGGTAGAAGGAACCCTAGTATAGTTAACTAGAATAATAATTCATAGCCAATTTGTAAATCTTGTACTCCAGGGTCCAATGAATAACAGCAAAAAGCCTTTTCTGTAACCTAGCAGAGGTCAAAAACCACAACCAATTTCAAAATTAACTGCAGTATTCAAATGTAAAATTTAACTCAATTAGAATGGCCAAGGCATTTGCAACCTGCCCTGAGAGAGTATCCATAGTGCTAGCAGAAGCAACTAACTTCTTCTGATTAAGGGAAAATCCAGCAGCATTAGCCGCTCTGGCAGCCACAGCAATAGCTGTCAATATCCTGGGAAGGGTAGATGGGTAAAGGAAGAGTCCTTGGCACTCGGACCACCACAGCCAGCATCTCAGGAACCCAGCAGCTCTTCAGTTGGCAGGTCAGTTGGATCTCTTGGTTCTGTCCCGTCTTCAGGCTTCTGGACAGGAAAATCCACTGCATGCACCAGATGCTCAGGTACCCAAATTGGATTGTCAGCGTCCTGCGGGAAAACACAGACAGCTCCTCTGCCCCACATTAGTACAGGATCTGAACCATACCAGGTGCCATCTGCTAGATTCTTCCATTTAACATGAGGCATCCCAAAAGAATTTGGCGCCAATGTCACTCAGCGGTGGTCTGGGAATGAGCATCAACAGTCAAAAAATTTAAAAAGTATAAAATAAAAGACAAATGGTCCCTGGGGGTGGAACCATAATCCCCTTTTTTGTTTTATGCAAATAAGCTTTGAGTGTACGATGCACTTGTTCCACTATGGCTTGTCCTTGGGGATTATAGGGTATACCCGATTTATGAAAAATAGAAAACTCAGAGCAAAATTTAGCAAAGCCAGCTCTGGTGTAGGCTGGTCCATTATCAGTATTCACAATTTTTGGAAATCCCATGTAGGCAAAAGCCTGGAGACAGTGACTTTTAACATCCTGTAATTTTTCTCCTGTATGAGCTGAGGCAAAGATAAAATGAGAATATGTATCCACGGTTATGTGAACATATTGCATGTGCCCAAAAGAAGGAACATGGGTAACATCCATTTGCTACAAATGATTAGGAGCAAGCCCACGAGGATTAACTCCCAAATGGGGAACAGTTAAAAGTTCCGCGCACAAAGGGCATTTTTTAACAATATCAGTGGCTTGCTCTCGAGATATCTTAAAATGAAATCTTAAAGACCCAGCATTGAGATGAAAACGATTATGAGCTTTTTCTGCAGCTCCATAAGATTCTTGACTCACTGCATAAATTTGGCGAGTGAGCTGATCAGCCAAAGCATTCCCCTCGCTCAAGGGGCCAGGCAGGTCCATATGAGCCTGCAAATGCCCTACGTAAATTGGAACAGATCGGGCCCAAAGAAAAGTTTGAATAACCAATTGCTACATCCATGGCTGTCACGCCAGTGTAGCAGAAATGCTGACTGGACGGACTGTTGCCGTAGGATTGGGATTTGCACTTCACGGAGCTACGTCCCTGGCTGTCCCTTGGCAATCAGTTGTGGTCATGATGCCACCTGAAGTTGCTACCTGCACTGACTCGACCTCGCTGTCCTTGGTGCCGATATGTTTGTCTTTTCCTTGTCTTTCTGTTCTTTGTGATTGCCAACAGACCAGACTATTCCAGGCAGTTGCAGATACAAACAAGACTACTGAGGACATTTTGAGCTCTGCCCCACCATTCATTAAAGCCTTAAGAGAAATAGCCAGCTCTGGGAATTGGGAGGTCATCGTTAAAATAATTCCTTAATGATGTGGAGCAAAAGGAGTTGCTTTTATCAGGAGAAACCTTAGAAGCCTTCTATAGGAAAACAGCTGCAGCAACCCCCACTAGACATTTGCCTGAAGTATATGTGCAGTTTAACAGGAGGCCTAAGCAGCCTTCCTTATGGCCAGAATAAATCTAGGCTAATTACAACATCTGACCCTGAGTGTTGGAGAGGAAAGAGAGTTGAGATTAATGGTATGAGATGAGTTTCAGACAAGTTTGAGATCATGTCTTTAAAATTTCCTAGCAGAAAGTTTTCCCAGGAAGATAGTGGCCTTCTCCTCTCACACCCCAAGATATTCTGAGCACAAGGTCACTTAGCCCAGCCAGCCACCTGGTACAAACTGAGCAAAAGTCCTTGTACCCAAGTCAAAGCATTTTCAAAGATTTTCTTTGTAAACTGTTTTATGCTGTTCTTTTTTTATGGTCTGATGATGTATGTCTTTGCTAAGTTTTTTTTTGATTGTAAAAGAATATAAATCTTACACTGAAAAAAGTAAAATTGCAGCAGCATATTCAACCACATTGAGTGTGACTGTCTGTCATTCCTCGCTGATTCCTGAAATCTCCTGAGCCTTCACCCTGATTTTCCCATGGTCTGAGTGCCTCCATGAGAAGCAGTCCATGGCAGCCAATAACTGCATCTGGACTCGAGATACAGAAGCAATATAAGCTGCAGTTTCCAAAGGCACAAGAATTTTGCTTACATATTGACTGTCAGTAAAAAGGTTAAATGGAATGTCAGCATATTTCTCTAAGGCCATCTGTACAGCGATCAATTTAGCCACCTGAGCAGATTTAGCATCAACAGGCTGAATATCAAAGTCAGGAGGGATTAGTACATAAAAACAAAGTTTAATCTTCAGCAAAATTCTGTAGCCAAGTTATTTCTGCCTGGGTATATGGCGTAATAACCTTATCAAGTAACAGTTTAAAAGTTTGTAAACCAAGTTTATACCCTTTCTGAATAACATGTAGCACAGCTGATGGGTATGAGATAACAATTTTTACAGGTGACACATGTTCATGTATCCACAGGATGGGTCATTTCTGTCAAAAAAAAAACTCCAGTAGGACTATGCTGAGAGGGAAAAATTATCAAAAGCAGAGGCTGACTATAGTCAATATAATGGATATGAGCAGAGGCAAGCTTTTCTTCAATTAAAGTAATACATTGCCTTGCCTGAGGTGTCAACTCACAAAAGGAAGTTGGGTCTGGATTCTCCTGCAGAACGTCCGTACAACCATTTACTGCTCTAAGATCTTACAGCAACCTCCATTTACCAGACTTTTACTTAATAACAAAGATAGGAGTATTCCAGAGAGAAGTGGATGCCACTATGCATCCTGCCTCTAATTGTTCCAGGAACTCACTCCGTAGGCCAGGCTGGCCTTGAACTCAGAGATATCTGTAGGTCTCTGCCTCCAAAGAGTTGGGATTAAAGCCATTACACCTGGCTTTTTCCCTGGGCTGAATAACCATCCCTTTACCTGCAGGGCAGTTCCTTTTGAAGTGTCCTGACCTTCCACAATGAAAACAATTCCTCAATCTAGCTCCGCCTTGACCTTCCCTAGGGGCAGGAGCAATTACCTGACCCACCACATGAGTGCCATCAATGTCCCTGCATAAACGGATAAAGTCATTTAAGTCTCCATTTCTATGGGGGCGTAAAACCTCTTGACAAAATCTGTTAGTGTTTTCATAGGCTAATTGCTTTATGGCTGGCATAGCTGAGCTCATATCCCCAAAAATACGACTTCCTACCTGTAAAAGGTGGTCAATAAACTCAGAATAGGGTTCTGAAGATCCTACCTGTAAAAGGTGGTCAATAAACTCAGAATAGGGTTCTGAAGATCCTTGAAAGGTCTTAGAAAGCTGTTCTCCTGCTCCTTTGTTAGGTAAAGCTTTCCAAGCTTTAATGGCTGTGGTAGCTATCTGAGCATAAATCGCAGGATCATATGCAATCTGTGCTGCTAAGCCAGTATATTGTCCTTCACCAGTTAACATGTCAAGGTTATGCTGGGGGAAACCCACGATGGCATTATTCCGTGTGGTCTTTTTGCAATTTTCCTGCATTTCACCTCTCCATAACAAATAATCTCCCCCCGATAGACAAGTCCTGCAAAGCTGCATCCAGTCACTGGGTGTAAGGTTGAGCTCTGCAAAGGATTCTAATACAGCCACAGTGAAAGGAGCATGCGCTCCATAGGCCACAACTGCTTCTTTTAACTGCTTAATATCCTTAAAGGCCAGGGGGTTATGCTGCCTGGTCCTTCGTTCTTGCGGATCAATAATTTCTCCAACAGGATAAATCTGCCTTTCTCTACTTAGATTATTTAGTCTGTCTTGAATCTCTCGGATTTCCGCCTCTAGGTCTATAGGGGCAGAAGTAGTAGTACAATGATTAGAAGTCGCAAAGAATGTTTTTTGCGGCAGAGGTCTCATCGAGAGATCTCTGTTTGCTTCCTCACTTTCCTCTTTTTCTAACTGCTTTTTTAAAAGTGCCATCTCCTTTTCTAGAATTTCTTCCTCCTCATCTATATCCCCAACACTCTTAACTTCCTGCTCCTCAAAGCTCTTAATAGAACTCACAGATTCTGCTTTCTGAATCTCCTCAAGGGTTTTGTTCAAAATCTCTAATTGCTCTTTTACTTTTACATCATCACTGAGAAGAGCATCTCTGACTAAGCGCCATAGCGAAAATATTGCTATGGGGAAAACTTCTGGACCTCACTCTTTCAGTGCATTTTGAAGGTCAGCCTTTACCTGCTCCCAATCAGTAATATTAAAACCCCCTGCATGTAGAAACCAGGGACTAAACTCTAAAACCATCTTGACGATCTCCTGTGCTGTCTCAACCTTAATACCAGTGCCTTGTTTCTCCAAAAGAACTAACAATTGGCCTGTTAACTGACCTCTTAACACTGGAACAGAAATACTTGCACCCATTAGGCAATACACCCTTGCCACTTACCTGCTGTCCAGCCTCCCGAGGGCGATCTCTCAGGGATCCTTACTTCCCGAAACTTGCAGATGGGTCTCGGCAGATGAGTCTCCAACTGTAGCTGCTGATGATCCCAGCGGTGCCTCCAATTGTAACACCGATTCTGTGTCACCCTCTCGGTACAGTTCACGCACAACCATACCTTATGCGAGTTTGGGCAAAGGCCTGGAGATTGAAAGAAAGACAAAAAAACCATGGTCATTAGAAAGCAGATCAGCTGAATGCCACTTTATTCAGCTTTTTGCAAAAAATATACTTAGGCCCCAGTAAAGAAATTCTTTCCCAGGCAGGGGCAACCTGGTGCCCTATAGGAATTCCTCCCGGGCAGGTGGGAAATAACCATACCAAAGATGAAACAATGCCCTACAGCTAAATCACCAGGCTATGGCAGAGTGAGCACAGAACTAACAGGAAGCTTTAGCTGGCTGACCAAAACTGTCCTCGAGACGCACCCCAGGGAGCAAGGGTAGACCGGGCCCTACAATTATTGATATCCTTAGGGTTTATAATCATCATCCAAATATTAAAATTTTAATTACTGAGGAGGAGAAGGTTCTTAAAGAAACCTCCCAGCCTGCATCTAGAGCAGCTAGATCACATCACAGCTGCCTCCCACTGCCCATCTGTTGTCATTGATCTACCTGATTAGGAGATTGTCCCTCTAAAACCTACCTCTAATCATATCGTGCCCCTATTAGAGTCCAAATCATCTAAAAACCAACTATACACTGACTTAAGAGATCTTTCTGATACCTTAACACCTGAGGAGGAGGCCTCCTTGGAGAGAGAGAGATGGCAAAATACCGTAATCCCGACCAGCCACCCTTAAGAGGGACAGATGCAATTGCCTCCTTGGCACACTCTCCACAGTGCTGCCCCTGCCTCTGCACTTCCCCATGTTAAGCAAAAACATCCTTTAAATCCCCAACCCCATTGCTGCCCTCCGTCTCATTCACTGCCCTTCTGTGCTCCAGTCATAGACGATGATTCTCACCCCAAAAATTCTCCAGGCAGAAAAAGAAATGTTTTATCTGAAGTCTCTGCCCTTCAGAAACTTTTGGCCAAGTGGCAGGAGGAGCTGCAGTTAATGAGGGAACTTGAGGAGGTAACTAGAGAATTGGCTGTTTTTGCTCTCCCAAAAATCATTAAACAAAAGAGTTCCTCCAAAAAAGGCTCTCTGCAGTCTAGACCAGTCCTAACTTTCCCAGTCACCCATAGCCGAAGATAAAAAAAATTCTGGAGAAAAGGAGGAGGAGGAGGAGGAGGAGGAATCTGTAACACATTGACCTAGAAGGTCCCCTGAGGAGGATGCTAATGCTCCTGATTCTGCCTTAGAGGAGGAAAATAATCCCCAATCATGTTCTGCCTCTGAGGTGGAGGGTTTAGAAGCCCCCCCAAAGATATAAAAATTTAAGTCTAAAGTATTTGGAAAAATTAAAGGCCATGGTTGCTAATTACAGGCCCACTGCTCCTTTCACCTTAACATTATTAGAGAGTTGCAGTGGAAAATGATTGGAATAGTTTAACATGTACTGCACTCACAGGAGGAGATTATGTTTTATGGAGGACTGAATTTACAGAGAATTGCAGGGAGCTGGCACTACATAATCAAATAAAAAGGTCTTCTAAACATTGAACCTTGCAAAAACTGTTAGGTGAAAGCCCTTATAATACAAATGAAACTCAAGCCTGCTTTCCCCCAGGGCTATTAACTCAGATTCAACAAGTAAGCCTGAGGTAGGCAACAACGACCCTCTAAGTGGTCTGGTACCACCTCCCTGGCAAAGATTAGACAAGGCCCAGAGGAACCCTACAGCGATTTTGTCATTCGGCTAAATGAAGCTGCAGAGTGACTTTTTGGGAATGGAGAAAACAAAAGTTCCTCTGTTAAAGACTTAGTTTTAGAAAAAAAAAATGCCAACCCTGCTTGCCAAAAGGCTATAAAGTCCCATAAACAAGACAGTCTTTCTGACTATGAAAAACTCTGCTCCAGCATTGGTTCTTCTCATGCATTGGGCCTGGCTGTAGGAGCCGTTCTTCACCATGCTGGAATAGGCACTCAGCCCAAAATGTGTTTTAACTGTAAACAGCCTGGCTATTTTTCCAGAGAAAGCACTTCTCCCTGCTCCAATGAGGCAGACTGCCCTCCTCCTACTTCTCTCTGCCCACGATGCCATAGAGGAAAGCACTGGGCTTCAGAATGCAAATCTAAGATGGATGCTCAGGGCCAGCCCCTGCCACCTAAACTGCAGGTAAAATCCCAAAGGGGCCACCCCCAGGCCCCCACTCAGAGGACAATCCCTGGGGCTGTCAGGGTTGTCCCTCAAGCAGCACAAATCCCTCCAGACCATTCCAAGTGCTACTCAGTCAACAGTAGATCCTTTTCAGATCTTTGGTGAGCAACTGCCTACAGCACAGGACTGAACCTCTGTTCCACCTCCCATGCAGTACTAACCCCTGAGACAGGTGCTCAGGTGCTAGGGACTGGAATTTATGACCTCCTGCCTGCTAAGACAGACATTTGGGCTCATATTAGGAAGGGCTAGTGCCCTTTTATGAGAGCTTCAGGCCACTCCGGGGGTCATTGATAATAATTTCACTGGGGAGATTAAAATCATTGCCTCTGTAAACTCCTGTGTCATGACTATCCCACCTGGTGAGAGGTTGGCTCAACTCCCCCTCCTCCCACTCTGACACATCAATGACATATACTATAAAAACAATTGCTTAGATGATGCCCCTGGGTTCTCTGATGCCTATTGGATTCAGCAGATTTCACTTGATTGCCCTCACTTAAACTTTATTTAAATGGTAGATCATTTTCTGGGATCCTGGACACAGGGGCAGATGCTATGGTCATCTTTGAAAAAGACTGCCCCCCCCTCTTGGCCCTTAACAGTCTCCCATACTCACCTCAAAGGAATTTGTCAGACTTCCAACCCTAAACTTAGTTCCCAGGTCCTAACATGGACTGATGAAGAAGGCAATTCTGGCTCAGTGACATCCGTTGTGGTCCCTGACCTACCTGTTAATCTTTGGGATCATGATATTCTTACACAGATGAATGTTATAATGTACAGCCCCGATGAGGTAGTTACTAAACAGATGCTCAAACAGGGATTTCTCCCAGGAAAAGAACTGGGCAAGCACTCCAAGGATATTAAGGAACCCATTTCCATGCCACAAAAAATAGATAAAGCAGACTGGGGGCACCCCCCTCCTTTGCCTTTTCCCTAATGGTCATTGATATTCCTGTGCCCCATGCAGATAAGATCACCTGGAAAATGAGTGACCCTGTTTGGGTTGATCAATGGCTTTTAACCAGAGGAAAAAACTATGGCAGCAATGGAGTTAGTGCAGAAGCAGGTTGCTGTAGGACATATAGAGCCCACTAATTCCCCCATGGAATTCATCTATTTTTTTGTTATTAAGAAAAAAATTGGCAAATTTTTTCTACAGGATTTAAGAAAAATTGGCTACAGGATTTAAGAGCAATAAATAAAGCTATGCTTCCTATGGGAGTCCTTCAACCAGGCCTCCCATACCTGGTGGCTATTACTTCTGGATACTTTAAAATTGTCATAGACCTTAAGGACTGCTTTTTTTTTTACCATCCCCCTGCATCCTGAGGATAAACCTCACTTTTAATTCAGTGTCCCTCAGATTAATTTCCAGGGACCTATGCCCCATTATCAAGTGAGAACATTGCCACAAGGCATGTCAAATAGCCCCACCTTGTGTCAAAAGTTTGTAGTGCAGGCTGTTGACCTGATAAGAACCAAGTGGCCTTCTGTTTATATCCTTCATTATATGGATATAATATTTTATGTATATATATTGTATGTATATAATATATATTATATATACAATATATATATATAATATACATACAATATATATACAATATATACTATATATAATATATATACACTATATATACACAATATATATATATATAATATATATATTGGCTGACACTTGCCAAGACCGATTTTTTAATTGTCTTCAAGACTTGACCCATAGCCTATCACAAAGAGGGCTCCAGAAAGCACCTGATAAAGCCCAGATTGCTGATCCTTTTACATATCTGGGATATGAGCTTTTCTAGCAGTGCATCTTGATGCCACGGATTCAATTATGCACCTCCCATCTGCATACTTTGAATGATTTTCAAAAACTGTTGGGAGATATTCAATGGCTCAGACCATACCTAAAGCTTACCACTCATGAATTCCTTCCCCTCAATGATATCCTAAAGGGGAACTCAGACCCTTTATCCCCCAGGAAGCTCATCCCCGAATCTCAAGCTTCTCTTGTCTTAATTAACAAGGCCATTCAAAGCCAAACTGTTTTTCAGGTATCCTACTCTCAATCCTTGCTGTTTGTCATTTGTGCCACACCCCATGCCCCTACAGGTGTTTTTTTGACAGCATGTGTCCTCATAAAATATGAAAAGAGGCTATCCATTGCTTTGGGTCCATTTGCCTGCTTCTCCTCCAAAGGTGTTAGCCACCTATCCATCTCTAGTTGCTCAGATGATCATAAAAGGAAGGGAAATGAGTCACCAATACTTTGGAAAGGACCCTGATTCCCTGGTTACACGGGACCAGCTTAATTGACTGCTCCAAATTGATGACAATTGGCCTGTTGCTTGCTCCTCCTTCCTTGGCACAATTGACAATCACTACCCCAGTGACCCTTTGTTACAATTTGCTAGGATACATTCTTTTATGTTCCAAAAGTAACAGCCTCGCAGCCCATAAAAGGGGTCCCTTCAGTGTTTACTGATGGCTCTGTCAATGCAAGGGCTGCTTATGTGATAGATGGGATTGTCACCTCTCACCCCTCACCATACACTTCAGCACAACTTCTTGAACTCTGCAGTTGTTAAAGTTTTCCAGGCATTTTGTTTGCAGCCTTTTAACTTGTATACTGATAGTGCTTATGTTGCCCACTCTGTTCCAATTTTGGAAGCAGTTCCTTTTATAAACCCCACTGCAAATGCATCTCCCCTACTTTCCCAGTTGCACTCCCTGATTGTTGCCAGGTCACACCCTTTTTTATTGGCCACCTGCGGGCTCATTTAGACTTGCCTGGTTCCCTGTCTGCAGGTAATGCCCTAGCTGGTGCAGCTACTCAGCTAGTTTTTCCTGTTCTTCTAGGTTGTGTCCCCCAGGCAGCTCAGGCCCATTCTCTCCATCATCTTAATGCCCATACCCTCTGCCTAATGTTTAAAATTACCAGAGATCAAGCTCGAGAAATTGTTAAAAATAAATGTCCTGACTGCGTGATCTCCCTCCCAGTACCACATCTAGACATTAATCCATGGGGACTAGTCCCCAATGAGGTTTGGCAAATGGATGTCACCCATTTAAATGAATTTGGCAAATTCAAATACATACGTGTCTCAATTGACACCTTTAGTGGCTTCATATTTGCCTTGCTCTAGGCAGGAGAAGCCTCAAAAAATGTTATTACCCACACCCTGCAAGGTTTTTCTGTCTTGGGCAAGCCTAAGGTAATCAAAACTGACAATGGTCCAGGATACACTGGGAAAAACTTCCAGTCATTTTGCTAATACCTTCATATAAAGCACATCACTGGTATACCCTATCATCCTCAGGGCCAAGGCATTGTTGAACGTGTCCACCAAACCATGCTCCATAAATTAAGGAGAGGGAACCTCTATGACTCATGAGGAACTCCTTGAAATCTTTTACATGATGCTCTTTTTGTCCTTAATTTTCTTACTTTGGACAAAAATGAAAAATCTATAGCAGATCGTCTGTGGCACCCTGAGACTCAAAAATGTCAAGCCATGGTAAAGTGGCATGACCCTTTAACAGCTCAATGGAAAGGACCCGACCCAATCCTAATCTGGGGTCAAGGATCTGCATGTGTCTATGATCAGAAAGAAGGAGGCACTTGCTGGCTCCCCAAAAGGCTGATTAGGTAGGTTAATATAACAACCTAGTCCAGGAAAGGAGAAAAACACTCCTCCTGAGACAAGTTTCTCTTCTTTTCTCTCTGCAGATAACTGCCAAGATGTATTTCCTGCTTCTGGTAACTGATATCCTGCTCACCTCACCTAGGAGTGCTGCCTCTGCTTCCAACCCCCATCAGCCCCTTAATCATACCTGGATAGTAAACAAATGAGGTGACATCATTTGGAGAACCTCCCAGGTGGGTCTGCAACAATGGGCTAGCACTGTGCATCTATGGCCCCCACCTTAAACAACCTAATAGCTTTTGCAAAATTAATCTATTATACCTCAGAACAATTTGCTCAGGCTTGGGACCCTGGCAATAGCCATTCCTCAATCAGAGTTAGGCGAGAGCCTGTGATTGCAATAACCCTGGCTGTTCTTTTGGGCCTCAGTGCTGCTGGTGCTGAACAGGTATATCTTCCTTAAATCTCTCCAACAAACACTATTCAGAACTATGCCTTACTGTTGACGAGGATATCCAAAACCTAGAAAAAGGCATCTCTAATTTAGAAAAATCACTTGTTTCCTTGTCTGAGGTAGTTCTGCAGAATGAACAAGGACTGGATCTCTTATTCCTCCAGCAGGGAGGCTTTTGCACTGCCTTAAAAGAGGAATGTTGTTTCTATACTGATCACACTTGAATAATTATAGACAGTATGGCTAAGGTCAGAGAAGTATTAGAGCATAGAAAAAAGCAAAGAGAGCAAGAGGAAGGATAGTTTAAAAACTGGATTTCCTCCTCTCCCTGGGTCACCATTCTCTTACCCTTCCTTTTGGGACCATTTTAGGATTTTTATTGTTGATGGCTTTTGGACCATGGGCCTTCAATAGGCTCACTAGGTTTATTTGCCAACAGGTAAACTCCCTGGCCTCCAAGCCCATTCAAGTCCACTATCACTGGCTTGATGTGGCTGATCGAGGGCTAGAAGAGCCCCTTGAGTGCGAGTCTCCTATAAGAGCCACATAAAACCCAGAGATATGTGTGTCTGTTCACGACAGGCATGGACACCAGCAAGGGGTGCAAGGCAAAGCACTGCAGGGTGAAGACCATGCATTCTGTTCCTCTGGGCCTCCTGAGGAACATGCCTGATTGCATAGAGGTTGATTTTCAGAGGTATTGACATAAAAACCTAGACCCTCTACTCCCCAAAAAGACATCTGTAACTTTGGAAAGAAATTTCCTCCACCAAGTTGGAAAGAAATTTCCCCTGCCAAGTAAACATGGGAGGATCAGGCCTCTGTTCCCACCCCACCCCCTCAGTTAATGCCCACTCATCTACTAGATGACCTTTAACTTGCCTCATACTAATACTTATAAACAGGGAGACCCTGCCAGGAGCAAAGAGCTGGATTTGGTTATAGTCCAGCCCTCTTAGTTCACAAGTTAAGTAAGCTATTCAGAAGCCTCTTTAGGGCAAGTTCTGGGCCCAGGAAATAACCCAGTATCTTCTTATTTCTCCCTGTGAGTTAAGAATACCTGCCTACCTGCAGATCCCAGATCCCAGAAGTAATTAACATTCCTCCTGTTAGTTAACATTTAAAGATCCTCAGTATTTCCTATCTCTTCCTGTCAGCTAGGGATGTCTTCAGACCTGACATTCCAGTTAGAACAATTGCATAGCAATCTACCCACCTCCTGCCCTTTTGCTGTGTAATGCTCCTGAGAAAAAATAAAATTTGCAGCTTGATCAGAATACAGACTTGCTGTTCATTTTCTCGTGTCTCTTGTCCCTCCATTTCTCTCCTCCAGGGTCCAGGTACCCAGTTCATGTCCCATTGGTCGAGACACCTGTTGCCTCCCCATGAATCTAGATACTCAGTGTCATAGTCACTGTGCCCTTGTTGTGAAGAGACATCATGACCAAGGCAACTTTAAAAAAATAAAGGATTTAATAGAGGCTTACATTTTCAGATGCTAATCCATTATCATTATGGTGGGAAACATGGGAGCACACAAGCAGGCATGGTGCTGGAGAAGTAGCTGAGAGATCTACATTCAAATCTATAGCCAGGGAGAAAGACAATGGGCTTGGCATTGGCTTTTGAAACCTCAAATCCCAACTGCAATGACACACTTCCTCCAACACAGCCACACTTCCTAATCCCCCCAATCATTTTAAGTAGTGTCATTTCCTGGTGACTAAGTGTTAGGAATATTTCCTAATATTAGCTCCCTCATGACACAAAAATTCCCAATCAAGCCAAATCAAAACAAGCCAAATTAAGAAATATCCAGGTTTAATTGGAGACCTGTGCTCTCGGGTGGCCCCAAGGGGGAACCGGGAAGCCACAGGAATGCGACCCCCAGGAGGAAGAAAGGGAGACCAAGTGTTTCTCTTTCAGGAGATCACTTAAGTACCCTGGGGAGTGGTCCTGACCCCATCTCCAGGGAGGGGTCAGGACCTGGCCTGCTGGGATTTGAAGTCCAGACCAGGCCTGGGGTCTGGGATAGGTGTGAGGGGCAGGGGCCCTACGCTCCCAACTTGACACTAAGCATTTGAAAATATGAGGCTTACGGGGGACATTTATTTCACACCACCATACCCTGCTTTTATTTTTAATAATTTATTTTATTTTATGTTTAAAAGAAAGCTATCTTTTTTCATTTTGTATACCAATCACAGTTCCCATTCCCTCCCTTCCTCCAATTCCCTCCACCTTTCCTCCCAGTCCAACCCCATCCTCTCCTCAGAGAGGGTCAGGCACACTGCTGTGGGGAAGATCCAAGGCCCTCCCTACTATATCTAGGTTGAACAAGATATTCATCCAAAGAGAATAGGTCCCCCCCCACAAAAACAAAACAAAACAAAACAAAAAAACAGTAGAAGCAGTAGGGCTAAATCTTGGTGCCACTGCCAGTGGCCCTGCAGTGTTCCCCAGTCATACAACTGTCACTCATATTCAGAGGACCTAGTTTAGATCTATGCTGGTTCCTTCCCTATCTGGCTAGAGATAAGGAACTTCATTAGCTCAAGTAAACTGTCAGTGGGTGTTCCCACCACGGTCTTGATCTCTCCGCTCATATTTTCACTCCTCTCACTCTTCAACTGGACTTTGGGAGCTCAGCCCAGTGCTGGGCTGCAGGCTTCTGCCTCTGTTTCCATCAGTTGCTTGATGAAGGTTCTATGGTGATATTTAAGATATCCATCAATCTGACATTTACACAATGGAGTAATGTGTAAAAAAAATAACAGCAGAAAAAAATAACACCATCTTGAATTTTGCAGGAAAATGGATGGAGCTAGAAACCTTATTTTGAGTGAGGTAAACCAGACACAGAAAGACAATTATCACATGTATTCACATCCTAGCAAACAGCAAAAAGCTGTGTTAAACTCTCTATTTGTGTCTAGAATTTCTTTTAAAGTCCTCTTAGGGAGGGAATGGGAACTGTGATTGGTATACAAAATGAAAAAAGATAGCTTTCTTTTAAACATAAAATAAAATAAATTATTCAAAAATAAAAGCAGGGTATGGCGGTGTGAAATAAATGCCCCTGTAAGCCTCATATTTTCAAATGCTTAGTGTCAAGTTGGGAGCGTAGGGCCCCTGCCCCTCACACCTATCCCAGACCCCAGGCCTGGTCTGGACTTCAAATCCCAGCAGGCCAGGTCCTGACCCCTCCCTGGAGATGGGGTCAGGACCACTCCCCAGGATACTTAAGTGATCTCCTGAAAGAGGAACACATGGTCTCCCTTTCTTCCTCCTGGGGGTCGCATTCCTGTGGCTTCCCGGTTCCCCCTCGGGTCCACCCGAGAGCGCAGGTCTCCCATTAAACCTGGATATTTTTTAATTTGGCTTGTTTTGATTTGGCTTGATTGGGAATTTTTGTGTCAGCAGTGAGCTAATATTAAGAAATATTCCTAACAGAGAGTTGTCTGTTTAGTTCTGTACCCCATGAATTGGGTTATTTGGAATTTTGATGTCTAATTTCTTCAGTTCTTTACATATTTTCGAGGTCATTACTCTGTCTGATGTGGGGTTGGTAAAGATCTTTTCTATTCAGTAGACTTCCATTTTGTCTTTTTTACTTTGACTGTGTCCTTCGGTTTACAGAAGCTTCTCAGTTTCAGGAGGTCCCATTTATTAATTGTTGCTCTCAGTGCTTGTGTTGCTGGGGTTATATTTAGGAAGCTGTCTCCTGTGCTCATGCATTGAAAGGTACTTTTTCATGTTCTCTTCTATCATGTTCAGTGTGGTCAGATTTATATTGAAGTCTTCAATCTATTTGGACTTGAGTTTTGTGCATGGGGATAGATATGGATCCATTTTCATTCTTCTACATGTTGACATCCAGTTATGCCAGCATCATTTGTTGAAGATGCTTTCTTTTTTCCATTGTATAATTTTAGTCTCTTTGTCAAAAATCAGGTGTTCATAGGTATGTGGATTAATACCTGGGTCTTTGATTAAATTCCTTTGGTCAACCTGTCTGTTTTTATGCCAATACCAAGCTATTTTCTTTATTGTAGCTCTATAATAGAGCTTGATGTCAGGGATGGTGATGCCTCTGGAAGTTCCTTTATTGTACGGGATTGTTTGGCTATCCTGGGTTTTTTCCATATAAAGTGGGTTGTTGTTCTTTCAAGGTCTGTGAAGAATTTTGTTGGGATTTTGATGGGGATTGCATTGAATCTATACATTGCTTTTTAGAGGATTGCCATTTTTATTATGTTGATCCTACCAATCAAGAACATGGAAGATTTTTCCATTTTCTGGTATCTTCTTTAATTTCTTTCTTCAAAGACTTAAAGTTCTTATTGAACAGGACTTTCACGTCTTTGGTTAGTGTTACCCCCAGATGCTTTATGTGATTTGTGTCTATTGTGAAAGGTGGAAGGTGATGTTTCTCTGATTCCTTTATCAGCTACTTTATCTTTTGTATATAGGAGGGCTATTGATTTTTTTTGAGTTGATCTTGTATCCTGATCAATACTGAGGTATTAATCAGCCATAGAAGTTTCCTAGTAGAGCTTTTGGAGTCGCTTATGTACACTATCATATCATCTGCAAATAGCAAAAGTTTTACTTCTTCCTTTCCAATTTGAATCCCCTTGATCTCCTTTTGTTAACTTATTGCTCTAGCCTGATCTTCAAGAACTATGTTGAACAGATACGGAGAGAGTGGATTGCCTTGTCTTGTTCCTGATTTCAATGGAATCACTTTGAGATCCAGGGTTTCTTTCTACTGGAAACACCAGGAACTTCTGATATATGTAACCACGAGACTGGAGGAGGAAAAATTACTTTTCTAATGGGAGGCTATAAATTCCTCTCTGTTCTAGGTAAAATACGAGGAATAAATGTCTCCTATGATCCAAAACTATAATAACAGCTAACATGTTATTAGCTCTACATATACCTTTTTTTCTGGATTTTATATACAGGGGCATTCCCTCACATCGAGGTCATTTTGATAATATGCTACCAATGCCGGAAGCAAAGACCTGTATTTTGAGATCTGTATTTTGTTTACAGCTATCTTAAGCTCACAAGTTAAGGAAAACATTTACCTCTATCCTCCTTGCAGGTCTGGGAAATCAACCTGGCATCTTATCTCCTAACAGAGACCTGCAGGCACCAGGCTCTGGATTTTTTTTTTTTGTTAGTCAACAATCATAGACCCTCAGTATTTATTTATCAGCTAGGGATGTCTCCAGACCTAAATTCCAGCAGACCGGAGTTTCCTGGCACCCTTCCCTCCCCCCTGACACCCTTCCCTTCCCTCCTTTGCATGTTTGCTATATAACATCTTCTGAGGAAATAATAAACTGGACGGCTTGATCAGAAATCCTGTCTTGCTGTCATTTCTTGTATCTCTTGTCCTTTCATTCCTCTCCCCTAGGTTAATCAGGGACCACTGTTCGTATCCCACTGGCCAGGATACTACGATGCTCACAAAAATGTGAATTCTTTTTTCTAATTCTCAGTTTAAAAAAAAAGATGTAATAGTAGAACCAAAGAGTGTTGCTTTATATTTGCATCAGTAAAATCTTGGTAATTAAAATGATGTGTTGAAGTAATAATCTTAATTGTTATATTAATCTATTCATGTAGTTTAGAGTCAACTTTGTTTTAATAAGTATTATGATTTTCGTCTCTTTAAGAGACAAGCCACACCCACTCTCTCCACCATCTGCTGAGCCAGGCTGATCTTCAGCTTCTGGCCTGAGCTCTCTCTCTTTCTGGAGAGGCAGCTTCGCCTCTGCCTCTCTCCCCACTTCTCCTTTCTCTCTCTCTCTCTCTCTCTCTCTCTCTCTCTCTCTCTCTCTCTCTCCCCTCTTCTTCTCCTTCCCCCCTCCTCTAAGTAATAAATATACAATTCTATTCTGTACAATATGTTTGTCCACGTGTCTCCCACCCGCTTGCCACTGGGAACCTACACCGTCCAGGGCCTCACTGTCACCTGCCCAGCTGCTCGCCGCATGACTGGGCCCTGCCCAGGACTGGCAGCTCTCGGGACCCACTGCCCGGCCCCCGCGGCTCAGGACCAGGCACCAGGACCCGCCACTAGCTTCTCAGGACCCTAAAATGGCCCCCTTAATTAAGATCTATACTTCCCTGCTCCCATATCCACTCTTCCTCCATCCCAACCATCCCATTTCCCCAAGCTCTCCTCATCCTCCCCTTCTCATTTCTCTCTACCCATCTCCCCTTCCCCCACCCCACCCCCACCCCCAAGGCTCTCAATTTTTGACTAGCAATCTTGTCTACTTCCAATATCCAGGAGGATAACTACATGTTTTTCTTTGGATTCACCTTCCTATTTAGTTTCTCTAGGATCAATAATTATAGGCTCAATGTCCTTTATTAATGTCTAGAATCCACTAATGAGTGAGTACATACTATATTCATCTTTTTGGGTCTGGGTTACCTCACTCAGGATAGTGTTTTTTATTTTCATCCATTTGCATGCAAAATTCAAGATGTCATTGTTTTTTACCGCTAAGTAGTACTCTAATGCATATATATTCCACACTTTCTTTATCCATTCTTCCATTGAGGGGCATCTAGGTTGTTTCCAGGTTCTGGCTATTACAAATAATGCTGCTATGAACATAGTTGAACAAATGCTTTTGTAGTATGATAGGGCATCTCTTAGGCATATTCCAAGAGATGGATCCTGGGATAGGTTGATCCTGAATTTCCTGAGAAACCACCACACTGATTTCCAAAGTGGTTGCACAAGTTTGCATTCCCACCAGCAATGGATGAGTGTTCCCCTTACTCCAGATCCTCTCCAGCAAAGGTTATCATTGGCGTTTTGGATTTTAGCCATTCTGACAGGTGAAAGATGGTATCTCAAAGTTGTTTTGATTTGCATTTCCCTGATAACTAAGGAGGTTGAGCATGACCTTAAGTGTCTTTTGGCCATTTGAATTTCTTCAGTTGAGACTTCTCTGTTTAGTTCAGCACACCAATTAAAAAAATGGTAATAAAACATAGTCACAGCATACAGAGGGAAATCCCATATCATCTCCCCTTTTCTGTCTAAATAAAAGGAAAGTTTTAATTTTAATATAGTAAAATCACATATGAAAAACAGTTATCAAGAAGAATTATAGTTACAATATTTAGTCCATTTATATTTGGCAAATTAAGGAAGATACTCTATCATCTATCCTATCTTTGTGAGTCTAAAGTTTTATATCTAATTTATCTTTTATCATAACTAAGGAAAACTATAAATATGACTATATGTATTCAACTCTTCAAAGACCCCAAAAGGATATAATATTACCTAATAGGAGGTGCATTGTAAGCAACTTCCAATGTTCTAGAATTGACAGAGAGATCTCACTACCTCGACAGTCACCTAAATTTCTTCTGTGATGTTGGGGCATCGACCTTCAGTCTACAGGCCTGTAATATCCAGCAGACTTTTCCAAGGAGGAGGAAATTTGAAGATCCCTTTTATCTTATACTGGTAAAGTTCATCAGTTGCTTTCATCTGTGTCCTGCTGAATGTCTGGCAGTTTCTTCTGTGAAGCAGGAAGTCTGAAGGATCATCCCATCTTTTGAAAAGTTCAGCAGTCACTTTTCTGTGGATTCTGCATATCCAGTTCATACAGCATACCATCAAGCAGTCCAGGCAAGAGAATTTTCTTGCCCAAATGGCTAGCCTTGCCACATTGAAGGCAAATGCCATAACACATTTCTTCAATGCCCATCAAACACTCTGAAGTAATTAGTGCTGCCAGAAGCAGACATGTCTTACTGTCAGGAAAAGTCTAAGTTCCTGAGGTCTTTCAAATGCCATGTTCTGTAGGTCTTTGTAGTATTGAAGATTATCTAACTGAAATATATCTCTTTATTCTAGAAACCTAACATGATTAAAAGTTTGATTATTATAGATGACTATCTATTAACCTGTATCTTTGAATTATACATTACATTTTAAATGCATTACTCAAATATAATACCTTAAACAAGAGCAGAAATTCATATACACAACGTATCAAAATCGACCTTAAATTTGTATCAATAGACCAAGATCCATACCAATGCAAAGTATTCATCTCTACATCATATGCTTCTCATTTTCTTTAGAAATTAACTGTGACCACTTAACTATTTATAACCAAACCCTTTTAAATAAAAACAAATATTTATAAACTGACATTTTGGGAGTTCAGGAGTTGTTTACTCCAAACTATTTCCTGCTGTTTGGGGGCAAGATAGTTATAGGGTTCATGAAGAACTTTTGGGGGATCTTTTTCCATCAAACCACACTAGCCTGAAAGGAATCCCCAGGTTCTCATCCTCTGTGGAAATATGAGCAGGATCTCTTTTCCAAAGTAGCATATCCTTAGAATCAAAATTTACAGCCAATACCACTAAAATACATATGATGGCTTAGCTTAGCAGCCCCCAGAATCAAATGTCTCTCTGCAGTTAGCTCATTAACACTCAAAAATTCGAAGAAAACACAATAGTGTACATAATCCAGACTCTCTGTGTATTTTCCATCTTTATGTGACCTTTTGGACTCCTTTAATCTATGACTGTCTGTATTCTTATATTATTTTACTGTCTCTTTAAAGACTTTGCTTTATTTTTTAAAACTATTTTTTAACATCTATACTCTTTTTCTTCTCTCTCACAAGCATATGTATATTTTTATATACACTGTGACCCATTCAGAGGTTTATTTTTGTGTGAATAATGTCTTTAATGCATATCTGTAATCATTTTCTGACTAGGAGTGCCTTTATTTAAAACATGCTAAGAGGGCATGGCAAGGACCAACTCCACAGCCCTGCCCATTGGGGCTCCACCCTGTCTAACACAGCAGAGGAATGTTTACCACATGCTCTGTGAGCCATTCTCACCACCCCAGCTCCAGAGACATAGTAGGTCTATGTCACTATTAAGCAAGTAGTATCATCTGCTCATAAACCATTTAAGTGAAGGAGCTCCCAAATAGCCAGAGATGTTCTTAAGAAGCTGCGTAGTTTTTCCAACTAAAGCTGTATCAGGAAGACTTCTCTTAAAGGAGTTTCACCTCTGCTAATTGCCAGCAAATAGAGCCCACCTGAGAAAACGTTGCCACCTAGAACCCATGGTTAACTCTATTCTTTTTAGTCTAGAATTCCTTCCCAAGCTCTCTCAGGTTTTATGTGGATGCAGTTGTCCCACACTGGCACCATCTGTAACTGGGGACTTCTTGTTGGTTTCCCGGACACCAAGACCCATATAGTCACATAAAAACTATATTAATTACAACATTGCTTGGCCTATTAGCTTAACTTACTAACTAACCCTTATATAATAAGTTAACCCATTTCTGTTATTATGTGTATCACCATGTGGCTTACTGGGAAAAGTTCCAGCATCTTTCTCCTTCTGCAGCTACATGGCATCTCCTTCACTCTGCCTACTCTCTCTACATATTTCTGTTCAGATTTCCCACCTGGCTTTATTCTTCCCTGTCATATGCTAAAGCTGCTTTATTCATTAACCAATGATAATAAAACAAATTCATAGCATACAGAAGGAAATCCCACATCAGAGAGAGACAGAGGCAGAGAAAGGTCATTGGCTAAACTGATCAAAATCCCACAAACACTGTCCACAAAACATCAAGGAGCAGGTCCATGCCCTCCTTACACAAGTCTACCAGATGACTGAGTGCTTGAGAACTCACTTCTTAAGGGCTTATAGCCATGTCAGAACCATTCCAGAACAAATGAGGAGGTGAAGCCTCAGTTCCCTGTCACCTTCACAGAGGAAAACCCCTAAATCAAATACCACCAAAATGTGTTTCAGAATTATAACCTTAACTATGTTCCTCAGGAATGTGGGTGAGTTTAACATTGGAAACTCAACCACTGCCTTTGAGAAAATTAACATTAACTAGAAAACTATGATCATTTGAAAAGAAGAAAAATAGTCTTTGATTCATACCCACCCGTGATTTGGACACCAAAGAAATGGATTCTGAAGGAAGGGGACCCCTGGGAATGATACAGACATCTACTAAACATGAAATTAAAACTGTGATAAGCCAGTGGTTTTGGACTAAGTCCTCAGGCAGATCACTGTGGAGTCAGACTAATTTTCTTAGTAGTGTGCAATGTGTTGCCTGTGGACCCATGTCTGCTGCTTAGAGAAGCTGGCTTCCCTCAGGCATAGGTGTTAGCCACGGGTACCAGATGGGGTTAAGTGACCCTTAAGTTCTAGATACTTCACTCCTGTTTCCGACCTGTAAATCCTCCAGCACACATTGCAGCTCCAGGGGTTTCTGACCCTGTCCTGGTTTTAAGGATAATCTCAATCTAGAAACAGGAAGAGAAGCCAGTGTCTGTCTTTCACCATGTTTGTTATTTTACCCTTTGACAAAATACAGTGAGTATAAGGGTCAATGAGGACCCACGAGAAAATTATTTGCTAACAACACATCCACCTCTTACACACATTCTCCCTGGCTGGCCCATCACAAAAGCAGAGAGCACCCACCTGATTCCCAGAGCATATAGAATCTGAGGCCAGAGCCACCACAGGGTTGGTGAGCAGAATCCTCATTTGAATTAGAGCTTTAGAGGGGAAGCATGCCTAAGGGAGGCCAGCTCTGCATGGAGAGGGCCAGGCTCAGGACTCACCTCAGAGCACAAGCAAGCCAATTCTCTGGCCTTTCCAGGGGAGATACCCATGATTCTAGGTAATTTGGGTTTGTGACATGCAGTAGATACCATGAATTAACAGAAGGCAGAAGGACCAATCATAGGGTAGGCTTCTCATGTCAGACTGGAAGAGTGAGGTTGTGCTAAGTTCTCTTGGTCACTGAGGCCAAGCTTCATGGTCAGTTAATGCGGCGGTGGGGGTGGGGGGCAGGCTCCACTTTTGGGAGGTGGAGCTATAGGGACAAGGACAAGCATTTCAGGAGAAAGTAAACAAAGTGTCAACCACCCATTTCATGACCACTATTTACTTACTATTAAATTTTCTTTCTTCATTAATTTTTTGTTCTTTTCAATGGCCTCACACTTCTCATTCTGTGTCATGTTCCCACAGCACAAGTCACCACCTTCTCACTGAGCAAGTTCAGGCATTTCTTGGGCTGATCTGCACACACAGGGTGTCTGACATTGGTTCTTGTCCCAGTGCTGCCACCTCTTGGAGGATGACTGATAATCAGTACTGTCTTAGAATTTCTATTGCTGTGAAGACACAATACCATGACCACTTAATCTCTTATAAAGGAAAACATTTAATGGGTTGGTTTGTGTTTAGATGTTCAGTCCATTATAATTATGGTTGAACATGGCAGGCATGGTGCTGGAGAAGGAGTTGAGAATTCTACATCTTTGATCCACAGGCAACAGGAGGTAAACTGAGACACTGGACATGGCTTGAGCATAGAAGATCTCAAAGCCCACCTCCACTGTGACACACTTCCTCCAACAAGGCCACATCTACTCCAACAAATCCACACCACCTTATAGTGTCACTCCCTCTGAGCTTCTGTGAGCCAATTACATTTAAACCACCACATTTTACTCCATGGTCCCCATAAGCTTGTAATAATATCTAAATGGAAATACATTCAGTTCAACTGCAAAAGTACCCATAGTCTATCACAGTCTCAAGAATGTTTAAAAGTCCAAAGTTCTGAGAGTCACACAACCTCTTAGCTGCAATTACCTATAAAATCAAAATAAAACAAAACACATACTTCCAACATATAATTGCACAGGATATATATTAATAGTCCAAAACATACGGAAGGGAGACTAGTGAGGAAATACTGAAATAGTGAGACAAGACTGGAAGCCAGCTGGGCAAACACTAAACTCTGCATCTCTACATCTGATGTCAAAATTCTTTCCAGATACAGCCACATTTTCTCCAGCCATCTCTCCAAAGAATCCTGGAGAAGGCTTGGTTTTGAGAATTCTTTGTAGGCTTGAACTGCAGACTTGAATAAAGGTTTTTTTTTAAGGTACTGGGTCGGTTGACAGAGACTGGTGTCGTCAGCCCCAAGCAGTTCATGGCATCTTTTGAGCATATGAAGAAGTCTTGGGATTACTATGTTACAGTTGTGGGAGATGTGAACCTAGGGCAAATTGCTGCTCCAGCAACTCTGATAATAGAACATAAATTTATCCATTCATGTGCTAAGAGAGGGAGAGCAGAAGACGTCGTTGTCAGTGATGCATGCAGAGGGAAGCAGCTCGGCAAACTGTTCTTATCAACTCTGACTTTGCTAAGCAAGAAGCTGAACTGTTACAAGATCACCCTTGAATATCTACCACAAAACGTTGGCTTCTACCAAAACTTTGGCTATACAGTGTCTGAAGAAAATTACATGTGTCAGAGGTACCTAAAGTAAAGAACACCGTCAAGATAATGCTCCAGGGCTTTCCCGTTCATTTCTGTTGCTGCAGCCCAGTGAGCTCCATACCTTCTAGACTGGAAGCAACCGTAGGCGTGACACAAGAGCCTGCCTGTGGCTGCTGCGACTGCTCTGTGTTAAAAGAATACAAATGATCATAAAGGGGATGGTTTTAGCCAAAGGAATATATTTTCAACTTGAATCTTTTCTTGCATTGTATTTTTCTAAAATTTGTCTTCATTTCTGAAGTAGTCAAGAGTATGGGTAGTAAAGAGTTGTATCTGCTCTGTGCTGCTTATTTTTAAATATATGTATATACATTGAATAAGGCTTTTATCACATAAAATTATTTTTGCCTCATATACCTAAATAGACATAAGGGTGTATCATTTCTCACATTATAGGGAGTTGGACACATCTATTGTTATAACTAGATACTTATTTGCACATCTAAACATTGCTGATCCTAATACTCCACACAAGTTGAACAAGGCACAACAGTTTAAATAACTATTCTACTAAGTGTTGGTATAGTTCTGTGCAGACACTGCACTACCTGTCTTGTCTGTCAAGTGATGTTAGAATTATCCAAGGGCAGGTCTAGAGACCCAGGGTTCTTTCATCAGTGGGTGAGCAGCTCTCAGTGGAGGTACTTTCACCCTGATTTCCATATTGTTCCATCCTTAAAAAAACCACAGCTTTTCTATTTATATGATTATAATGGTATTATTATTCTGATCATTGTCCTGTTTTATTTATTTTAATGATTTTTAAAGGTAGAATTAGACACTTTATTGACAATGGTTCTAATCTTTTCTGTATTCCGTGTTATTTACATTAAACTTGTTTATATGAATAGTCAAAAAAATTCTCTCCAGATCTCCAACTTCATTAACTTTGTGACTATGCCACACTTCTTTTTCTGGGGCTGGTTCCACTCCCTGTTAGCAACTCTTCTTGGCAGGTATCTCATGACTCTGACATTTTTAAGATCTTGGGTTCTCCAAGACAATCCAGGCTTCAGCTTCACAGCTTCAGTGGCCTTTCTGTGCTTCCATTCAGAGACACCCCTGACACATGCCTGTCATCAGTTGCTTTCCTTAGTCAAGGAGGCAAATTCTATCACTCCTTTCTTCTGTCCTTAACTCCAGAAACACATGGCTGAAGCTGGCAAGTCCTGCTGCTTACTGGGGCCGGAACATGACCCCCTTGTTCTATTACATCTTCACCAATTTTGTTTTCTATGGTTTCCTTCATTCCCTAAACTTGGTTATCCTGAAACTTGCTCTGTAGATCAGACTGACCTCAAACTCAGTGATCTACTAGTCTCTGCCTTCTCAGTTGCTGGGATTAAAGGTACATGCCACCACACCCTGCTTTAAGTTTTTCTTTAATTCCTTTACACAAATTGGAAATATAGCAAGGTGAGATCTTGCCCTGAGGTCACCACTCCCTTTATTTCATTTCTTAATCTCTTTTTTTAAAGTAATTTTATTAAATTATAAAAGTTTCCATTTACACCCCTCTTCCCAAAACCCTCCCACTCCCCCCCTCCCTCTCCTCCTCCCTCTTTGTCCCTAAGGGCAGTCAGGGTTTCAAGCCCTGTGGGAAGTTCAAGTTCGTCCCCCCTCCCTCCAGGTCCAGGAAGGTGAGTATCCAAACAGACTGGATCCCAAAAATCGAGTATATGCAGAGGAAACTAGTCCCAGTGTCATTGTCAATGGCTTCTCAGAAAGACTCCGGGCCAGCCACATTCAGAGAATCCGGCCACATTCAGAGAATCTGGTTGGATCACATGCTTGTTCAGTCGCAGTCCAACTGCCCTTGGTAAACTCTCATTAGATCCGACCCCTTGTAACAGTGGGTGATAGCATCCCTCACAGTCCTTCGTCATTTTCTTCGTCCTTCTGTTCCTCATTTGGACCTTGGGGGGCTCAGTCCGGAGCTCCAATGTGGGTCTCCGTCTGTATCGCCATCCATCGCCAGATGAAGGATCTATGGTGATAAGCAAAATATTCATCAGTATGGTTATGGGCCAAGGCCGGTTCAGGTACCCTCTCCTCTGTCCAGAGAACAATCTGGGGATCTCTCCTTGGACCTGGGATCCCATATATAATCAAGTTTCCTATAAACCCTAAAATGACTCCCTTAGTTGAAATATATTCTTCCCTGATCCCATATTCATCCTTCCTCCCTTCCCCCCATCCCGGTCAACCGAGCTTTCTCCATTCCTCCCCTACTCCCTTCTCTATAACCCTCTCCCCTTCCAACAACCCTCCCACACCCCCCCCATGCACCCAAGGTTACCTGGGACTCTTGGCTATTTCCTACCTCCTGGCGGATAGCTAAATAATCTTCATCAGGTTCGTCTTCTTATTTAGCTTCTCTAGGATCTCGAATAATAGGCTCAAAGACCTTTAAATTATGGTTAGAATCCACTTATGAGTGAATACATACCGTGTTCCTCTTTTTGGGTCTGGCTTACCTCGCTCAGTAAAGCGTTTTCTATGTCCATCCATTTGCATGCAAAATTCAAGATGTCATTATTTTTTACCGCTGAGTAAAACTCTAATGTGTATATATTCCACACCTTTTTTAACCATTCTTCTATTGAGGGGCACCTAGGCTGTTTCCAGGTTCTGGCTATTACAAATAGTGCTGCTATGAACATAGTTGAACAAATGCTTTTGTAGTATGCTAGGGAATCTCTAGGGTATATTTCCAAGAGTGGAATTGCTGGGTCCTGAGGGAGATTGACTCCCAGTTTCCTGAGAAACCGCCACACTGATTTCCACAGTGGCTGCACAAGTTTGCATTCCCACCAACAATGGATGAGTGTTCCCCTCACCCCACATCCTCTCCAGCATAGGCTATCATTGGTGTTTTTGACTTTAGCTATTCTGACTGGTGTAAGATGGTATCTCAAAGTGGTTTTGATTTGCATTTCCCTGATCGCTAAGGAGGTTGAGCATGACCTTAAGTGTCTTCTGGCCATTCGAAGTTCATCTGTTGTGAATTCTCTGTTCAGTTCAGTACCCCATTTTTTAATTGGGTTAATTAGAGTTTTAGTGTCTAGTTTCTTGAGTTCTTTGTATATTTTGGAGATCAGACCTTTGTCTGATGAGGGGTTGGTGAAGATCTTCTCCCAGTCAGAAGGCAGCCTTTTTGTCTTACTGACAGTGTCCTTTGCTTTACAGAAGCTTCTCAGTTTCAGTGGATCCCATTTATTCATTGTTTCTCTTATTGTCTGTGCAGCTGGGGTCCTGCTTAGGAAGAGGCCTCCTGTGCCTATATCTTGTAGACTACTTCCCACTTTCTCTTCTATCAGGTTCAAAGTGGACGGATTAATGTTGATGTCTTTAATCCATTTGGACCTGAGTTTTGTGCATGGTGATAGGTATGGATCTACTTTCATCCTTCTACAGGTTGACATCCAGTTATGCCAGCACCATTTGTTAAAGATGCTTTCCTTCTTCCATTGTATACCTTTAGCTCCCTTGTCAAAAATTAGGTGCTCATAGGTTTGTGGGTTAATATCCGGGTCTTCTATTCGATTCCAAAGGTCGATTTCTCTGTTCTTATGCCAATACCAAGCTGTTTTCAATACTGTAGCTCTGTAATAGAGTTTGAAGTCAGGGATGGTAATGCCTCCAGAAGTTCCTTCATTGTATAAGATTGTTTTGGCTATCCTGGGTTTTTTGTTTTGCCATATAAACTTGATTATTGTTTTCTCAAGGTCTGTGAAGAAGTTTGATGGGATTTTGATGGGGATTGCATTGAATCTATAGATTGCTTTTGGTAGAATTGCCATTTTTACTATGTTGATCCTTCCAATCCAAGAACAAGGGAGATCTTTCCATTTTCTGGTATCCTCCTCAATTTCTTTCTTCAAAGACTTAAAGTTCTTGTCAAATAGGTCTTTCACTTCCTTGGTTAGAGTAACCCCAAGATATTTTATGCTATTTGTGGCTATCGTGAAAGGTGATGTTTCTCTGATTTCCCTCTCTGCTTCTTTATCCTTTGTGTATCCACTGATTTTTTGGAGTTGATCTTGTATCCTGCCACGTTACTAAAGGTGTTTATCAGCTGTAGGAGTTCTTTGGTAGAGTTTTTGGGGTCACTTATGTACACTATCATATCGTCAGCAAATAACGAAAGTTTAACTTCATCCTTTCCAATTCGAATCCCCTTGATCTCCTTATGTTGTCTTATTGCTATTGCTAGAACTTCAAGCACTATATTGAAGAGGTATGGAGAGAGTGGACAGCCTTGTTGTGTTCCTGATTTTAGTGGAAAGGCTTTGAGTTTCTCTCCATTCAATTTGATGTTAGCTGTCGGCTTGCTGTATATTGCTTTTATTATATTTAGGTATGATCCTTGTATCCCCAGTCTCTCCAACACCTTTATCATAAATGGGTGTTGAATTTTGTCAAATGCTTTTTCAGCATCCAATGAAATGATCATATGGTTTTTTTCTTTCAGTTTATTTATATGATGGATTACATTGATAGATTTGCGTATGTTGAACCAGCCCTGCATCTCTGGGATGAAGCCTACTTGATCATAATGAATAATTTTTCTAATGTGTTCCTGGATTCGGTTTGCCAGGATTTTATTGAGAATTTTCGCGTCGATGTTCATGAGTGAGATTGGCCTGTAATTCTCTTTCTTGGTTGTGTCTTTATGTGGTTTTGGTATTCATAAAAGGAGTTTGGCAATGACTCTTCTGTTTCTATATTATGGAATACATTAAGGAGTATAGGAATTAGCTCTTCCTGGAAGTTCTGGTAGAATTCTGCATTGAAACCATCTGGTCCTGGGCTTTTTTTAGCAGGGAGATTTCTGATAACAGCTTCTAATTCTTCACGACTAACAGGTCTATTTAGATTGTTCACCTGTTCTTGGTTCAACTTTGGTATATGGTACTTATCTAAAAAAAATGTCCATTTCTTTTACATTTTCCAACTTTGTGGCATATAAACTTTCGTAGTAAGATCTAATGATTCTCTGAATTTCCTCTGTGTCTGTGGTTATATCCCCCTTTTCATTTCTGATCCTATTAATTTGCATGTGCTCTCTCTGCCGTTTGATTAGTTTGGATAGGGGTTTGTCAATCTTGTTGATTTTCTCCAAGAACCAGCTTTTTGATTCATTGATTCTTTGGATTGTTTTCTCTGTTTCTATTTTTTTGATTTCACCCCTCAGTTTGATTATTTCCAGTCTTCTTCTCCTCCTGGGTGAATCAGCTTCTTTTTTTTCTAGAGCTTTCAAGTGTGCTGTTAGGTCTCCAATGTGTGCTTTCTTCGTTTTCTTTAGTTGGGCACCTATTGCTATGAACTTTCCTCTTAGCACTGCTTTCATAGTGTCCCATAGGTTTGAGTATGTTGTGTCTTTGTTTTCATTAAATTCAAGGAAGACTTTAATTTCTTTCTTAATTTCGTCCCTGACCCAGGGGTGATTTAGTAGCTGACTGTTCAACTTCCATGAGTTTGTTGACTTCCTGGCGGTAGCATTGTTGTTGAATTCTAATTTTAATCCATGGTGATCTGACAAGACACAGGTGGTTACTAATATTTTTTTGTATCTGTGGGAGTTTGCTTTGTTACCGAGTATGTGGTCAATCTTCGAGAAGGTTCCATGAACTGCAGAGAAGAAGGTATATTCTTTCCTATTTGGGTGGAGTGTTCTATAGATGTCTGTTAAGTCCATTTGATTCAATACCTCCAATAAATCTCTTAATTCTCTGTTTGGTTTCTGTCTGATTGACCTGTCCATTGGTGAGAGAGGAGTGTTGAAGTCTCCTACTATTAGCGTGTGTGGTTTGATGACTGCCTTGAGTTCTAGAAGAGTTTCTTTTACATATGTGGGTGCCTTTACATTAGGGGCATAGATATTCAGGATTGAGACTTCTTCCTGATGAGTTGTTCCTGTTATGAGTATGAAATGTCCATCTCCATCTCTTCTGATTGATTTTAGTTTGAAGTCGATTTTGTTAGATATTAGAATGGCCACACCCGCTTGTTTCTTAGGTCCATTTGCTTGGAAAACCTTTTCCCAACCCTTTACTCTGAGTAGGTGTCTGTCTTTGTGGTTGAGGTGTGTTTCTTGTAAACAGCAGAATGTTGGATCCTGTTTTCGTAACCAATCTCTAAGTCTGTGCCTCTTTATAGGTGAATTGAGTCCATTGATATTAAGAGATATTAATGACCATTGGTTGTTGACTCCAGTCATTTTTGGGGGGGGGGTAATGGAGTGTATGTGTTTTCCTTCTTTGAATTGTGCTAGTGAAGGGTCGCTAGATGTCTGAATTATTGTAGTCAGTGTTGGCAATGTTGGATTCCTTGGGATGTAATTTTCCTTCTAGTATTCTCTGTAAGGCTGGATTTGTAGTTACGTATTGTTTAAATTTGTTTTTATCCTGGAATATTTTGTTTTCTCCGTTGATAGTGAATGAAAGCTTGGCTGGGTAAAGTAGTCTGGGCTTGCATCCATGGTCCCTTAATTTCTGCAGTACCTCTATCCAGGACCTTCTGGCTTTCATGGTTTCTATAGAGAAGTCTGGTGTAAGTATGATAGGTTTACCTTTATTGGTTACTTGACCTTTTTCCTTTGCAGCTCTTAATATCCTTTCTTTAATCTGACTGCTTTGTGTTTTGATTATTATATGGTGAGGGGATGTTTTTTTCTGATCCAATCTATTCGGTGTTCTGTATGTTTCTTGCACCTTCATAGGAATATCCCTCTTTAGGATGGGAAAGTTTTCTTCTATAATTTTGTTGAATATATCTTCTGGACCTTTGATCTGCAATTCTTCTCCTTCTTCTACTCCTATTATTCTTAGATTTGGTTTTTTTTATTATGTCCCATATTTCCTGAATGTTTTGTGATGAGAATTTGTTGGATTTGCTGTTTTCTTTGGTCAGGGCGTTTATTTTCTCTATGGTGTCTTCATAATCTGAGATTCGTTCTTCTATCTCTTGTATTCTATTGGTTAAGCTTGATTCTGTAGTCTCCGTTCGTTTACCTAGATTTTCCATATCCAGCCGGCCCTCGGATTGTGTTTTCCTCACTGCCTCCATTTCAGTTTTCAATTCTTGAACTGATTCCATTACCTGTTTGATTGTTTTTTCTTGGTTTCCCAGGGTATCATTTACGAATTTACTCATTTCTTCAACCTTTTTGTTATATTTGTCTTCCATTTCTTTACTCATTTCTTCCATCTTTTTGTTATATTTGTCTTCTATTTCTTTAAGTGAGTTATTCATACCCTGTATAAGAGACTCTATTGCTTTCATAATGACACTGTTTTCCACTTCTTCCGGAATAGGGCGTTCAAGTCCTTCTGTCGTAAGATTGCTGGGATCTGGTGTTTTCATGTTGTTTTTCAGATTGTTGGAGGAATTCTTGCCTTGGCGCCTACCCATCTCTTCCTTCAGATGCTCTCCAATGGCTCTTCCCTCCGCTGGGTCTTCTTCTACTGGATTAGTGTCCCTTGCTATCCAGGAATCACTTTGCCTGCAGTCTTAGCTTGCTGCAGGCAGGCTATTAGAACAAAGGGACTTCCTTCCCTTTGCACTCACCACCTGTCCCAACCCGTGGTGCCCACCCCGGCTGAGATGGAGGAATTTAAGCCCTGAAAAAGGGAGAGAGGAGGGGAGGGGTTCCAGGCCGAAAGCTGGGATGGCGTAGCAGGAGAGAGGGATTAGCTGGGGGAAGCTGCCCCTTTGGAGTAGCCAGGGAGATAAGGATGGCGGGAATATTGTGTGTTCCCTAACTGGATTTGTATGGCGGTCAACACACTTACCCCTCCACAGGATCAGAGCCCCTCGCTGGTCAGAAGACTCCCTGCCTGCGGTCTTAGCTTGCTGCAGGCCGGCTATCAGAACAAAGGGACTCCCGTCCCTTTGCACTCACCGCCTGCCCCGGCCCGCGGTGCCCACCCCGGCTGAGATGGAGGAATTTAAGCCCCGAAAAAGGGAGAGAGGACGGGAGGGGTTCCAGGCCGAAAGCTGGGATGGCGTAGCAGGAGAGAGGGATTAGCTGGGGGAAGCTGCCCCTTTGGAGCAGCCAGGAAGATAAGGATGGCGGGAATACCGTGTGTACCTAACCGGACTTGTATGGCGGTCAACACCTCTTAATCTCTTTATCTCCTTGAATACAGGAATTAATTTCATTCCACTTTCTGGTGCTCCTTGTCTCCTCACATTATATGTTTTACATTTTTCCTTATTCAGTTTTGTATTATAAATCTTTTTCATTGTAAATCTGTATAAGAGTGACCAGTAATAATTATACAATAGGGTAAATGCCTGGCTATTTCCTCTGCCAACAGAAATAATCTAAACCTCTTAGCCTCAGACATACTTTTCAGACAGGGCCAAAAAGCAGCCATATTCTTCACCAAAATATTACAAGAACAATTTTGAGGCCACATATTAATATTCTTCTCATCTGAAATCTCTTGAGCCCCCACAATTCAAATAACACCACTGTCTTCCATGCTCCCACTAGTCTAGTTTATTAAGCAGCACTTAAAGCATTCTACTGCTTCCCTGGCCCAAGCCCCCAAAGTTCATATTACTCCTAAAAAAACATGGTCTGTCTTATCACAGCAATGCTCCAGTCCCTGGTACCATCTTCTGTCTTAGTTAAGGCTTCTGTTGCTGTGAGGAGACACCATGACCACAGCAACTCTTACAAAGGAAAACATTTAATTGTGGCGGCAGGCTTGTAGCAGAATTTCAGTCCATTATCATTATGGTGGGGAGCATGGTGGTATGCATGTAGACATGGTGCTGGAGAAGGAGCTGATACATCTTGATTCACAGGCAACAGGAAGTGGTCTGAGACAATGGGCAACTCTTGAACATAGACTACCTTAAAGTCAACCTTTGTGAAACACTTTCTCCAACAAGGACACACCTACTCCCACAAAGCCCCACCTCCTAATAGTGCCACCCCTGAAAAGCTTATAGAGGCCAATTACATTCAAACTAACACAAGGACTTGGGTTCTGAGAGCTTGTCCCATATCGACCTCCAGCCAGCCAGTCACCCTCTAGGGAAAGGGGCAAGGTGACGGCCATTATGAAGACATGAAGATCTACAAAAAGGTGGAGTCACCCAAAGCACAGTGTGATGGGAGCAAATGAATTGTGAAGGAATCTCAGTTTTTAGGGGACAGAGTACCTAGGAGCTCAAATAGAGCAAGGGAACCTTAAACAGAAGCACTGAGCAGGAAGGGGGTCCTTAATGTTGGTAACACAAGGTTGTATTCTCAAAGGAGCCACTCTGCCAATAGATTCATCCTGCAATACCCAGCAACCTGTGCACCTCCTGGTGACCATCAGTCAGGTGTTCCCACCACCAGGACTTGGAGTCACTCCTCAGGTCCACCTGCCACAACTCAGCTGCATTCTCCACTGCCTGTCTCTGGGGAGATCTTGTTCCTCCTCTGCACAAAAGACAACTAAGAACAGGGTCTGCTGAGGTGGAGTGTGCAGTGCTTCAACCCCCTTCTAGGGCGACCCTGACACCCAGAAGCCAAGTATTCCCTCAGGTCCAGATAGAATCTGTCCCATTGTGGCTGTCACACCCTTCTGACCTTCCAGGTGAGGGTACTACTTCATGTCCTTGGAAATATCATGTTCCCACTGTTTAAGATACTGTCTAGAATGTTCCATATCATCCTTTCCAGGCCCATGTACACAGATCTGAAGTGACTGAGCCCTAGGGAGCATAGCTTCATAATTATAGACAGAAGTAGAGGGCTCTGAGTGTCCAGCCATTGTGTCTAGACCCTTGCTCCTCCATGTGACCTGGGTCTTGGCTTGGTTCCCCATCACCAGGTTGTGCCATCACACCCTCCACATGAGGCCCTTGTGGGTCAGCAACTGTACTAGGAGTTTCACTCTGGGCCTGTCTGAGAACAGAGATTGGGGCTGTAAAATCAGCCACAGTTGTCTCAGGGATGACAGGGTCACATGATCTTAAAAAGGAGCATATTTGTCTTTCTAGAGCAGTGGTTCTCAACCCTCCTAAAGCTGCGACCCTTTAATACATTTTCAGATGCTGTGGTGACCCCAACTATAAAATTATTTTCATAACTATAATTTTGCTATTGTTCTGAGTCATAATGTAAATATATGATATGAAGGATATCTGGTGTGCAGCCTCTGTGAAAGGGTTATTCCTAACCTCTCTCAAGGGGGTCAAGACCCACAGGTTAAAAAAAATGCTCTAGTGGATGCTTCCTGCCAGAAGAGCAAAGCCGTCAGAACAAAGGACACGGGAGGGCTGACACTGGACGAAAAGCACCCTCAGGGGATGGAATAGAAGGTTCCAGATGCAGGGGCTCTTGTGGGAGGGTGATGGGAAGAAGTAGGAAGCAGTCTGATATGAAGGAGACTGGAAGGGTCGCAGTGGGGTTCCAATGTTGTCCGTGGTCATGTCAGGGGAGATGCAGTCAGCACTGGAGCTTATGGAGTTCAAGTCACCAAACAGCAAAGCTAAACCCTGGGGAGGCAAAGCTGCCCCTGGCAGGGAATAGTTTCCAGAATGCCCCTTGCTTCTGCTGTGCTTCCTCCTGCTTGCTGCTGTCCATGTTCCTGCTGTATTTGGCACGGTGCGATTACTATGTGAAAGGATCCCACTGTATCTAGGATAGTGTGATTCTTTCTTAAGGAAATCCCACTCCTCAATGGATAGTTTACTTGCAGATCATAATGAAGATGCTTTTTATAAGAGCAGTAATGCTTATTAGATCAATGATTAGACTGAACTTTCTGAGTCAGTCTTGAAGATACAGGTAGCTAAGACTGGTAGTGAAGATGATTAGATAAATGGTTTGTGTTATTCTGCCAATTGCTCCACTAAGTGATAAAAAAAAAACAGATGAAATAGGCTAGAAGTCGCCTTCCCCTTTATTGGATGTGAGATCTGCAGAGGATGGAAAATGAAAGCAAGGAAGTCTCGTGCATTATAGACCCATGAACTCTGCCTGTGGGCAAACAGGCTGATGAATAAGAAAGCGATTATGTCCCTCCACCCAAGGTTAGGCCTGAGTTCCTCGGTTATGTCACTTACAGAATTAATCACAGGCCCCATATGGAGCATGAAAAGGCAAAGTTGTGGAAGAAAATTAAATTACCCTACAGTTTGTAAAGAAAGATAGATAGGCTGAACTGGAATGAAGTTTTGTAGGTGTCTGCCAAGAGAAGGAACTGATTAAAATATACTTGGCTTGTTTAAAACTTTGCTAACCAATTATAAAAGAATTATTGTTTGGGATAAAGATGTTAAGGTGGGGAAATGAACATAAAGAAACAACTTTAACTACTTGTGGGCTTCTAAGGAAAACATGTAATTTGCGATCATACTGTGATTTCTCTCTGGGCAAAGATTTACATTTGTTTTAGAAAATATGTAACTTGTGGTTGTGAGGTAATCTTTTCCTGGAAAGAAATTTTTGTCTTAGGATGAATAAGAGATAAATAAATAAAAGGAATAGGAGTAAAATAAGAAACATAGAAGGAAAACATCAGGGAATAGAAACAGCACAGGGAATGAACAGAAGAAGCAGCAGAAAGAGAAAAATGAAATGAAGAATTAAGTTTGACCCGTCAGATAAAGTCTCTGGGTGTCTGTGCAGTTTTGCTGATGTCACACCTCCTCTCCAGTTCCTCTGACCTGCTGAGAGCTTGTTCCCTCAGCGAAGCTGTCCCCGTGGACACTTTGGCTTGGTCGTTTTCGTGGGACCATGTGCACCTTAGCGTGGTTTGGCATTGTGCCTCTTGTGAGAACCGCCACACTGTTAGTGCCAAGAGCTCTGGGGCACGAGAAGAGCCACAGTGACTGGTGCTCAGCTCCACACACGACTCCTGGCTTTTGTGCAGCTTTTCTGTAAGTTATACCACTGCCATGGGCAAGACAGAGACAGAATGAGACATTTTCTCCTCAGTTTTGTCCACATCTGTCTGGGGTGGGTGAGACCCACATATGGCCATCCTTGTCTACCTCAGCCTTCTGCAGGGACAACACCAACCCATGGCCAAATCCTCAACTG